>NW_015387737.1:445444-455074 GCF_001527695.2 Protobothrops mucrosquamatus | reverse complement strand
ACGTTTCGCCCGCCGATGGCAGATTGAGATCCCCCATGACTATAAGTCTGGGGGTCTCCACTGCCACCGCGGCTATCACGTCAGCTAGCTCAGGCAGGGCCGTTGACACACAGCAGGGAGCCAGGTATATTATCAACAAGCCCACTTGCACCCCTTGCCCCCACTTCACAAGGAGGGACTCAACACCGTCTATCTGAGGTACAGTGGTCTCCCTTGGATACATATTCTCCCTTATAATGACCGCCACCCCCCCGCCCCTACCCCGGGCCCTCGGCCGATGGAATGCTTGGAAACCTGGTGGGCACAGATCAACAAGGGGAACTCCCCCTTCCATGCCCAACCAGGTCTCGGTGATACCCGCCAGGTATCATTAGTGTACTATGTATACTAATGCAGGGCTTTTCAACTGGTGGTACACATACCACCTGTGGTACTTTGCCATGTGGCAGGTGGTACACGACCATCCTAGAGAAGTGTAGTGGGGGAGGGGAATGAGCCGAAGCAACCCAAGTCTGAGGCAGAGGCAGCTGCAGCTGCAGGACTGTTTGGGCTCGGCAGAAGCCCCAAAAGCCAGCAGGGCTCCAGCTGATTGGCGCTTCCAGAAGCAGTACCGAGCTGGAGGTGAACTGAAGAAAAAGGAGGGGAGGAGAGGAGAGGATATAAAAGGAGGTGGTTTGGGCAGGAAAGGGAAAAAAAGACAACAGGAAAGAGAAGGGGACAGAGAAGAAGCTGTGGAAGGAGAGCTCAGCAGGCAGGGAGGAAACAGGGACAGAGAAGAAGCAGCAGCTGTTGCTGGAAGAAAAGGTCCCCTGGTTCATTTTCCCCAGCCAGGAGAATGCAATCAGAGCTGATGAAATGAAAAGCTGGAAGACAAGCATGTCGGAAAGGAGATGGGTTTATTTAGTTCTGGATCAGCTGGCAGCTTGATTAGGTTACCATAAGGATTTTTGTGCAGTTTTTACAACGTTTTGTAATTCAGAGGCTCAGTTTGTGTGCTTTGGTTATTGGAATATTTTACTCTGTTTCACAAAGGCTAGCAATGAGTCCAAAGTGTTGACTTCCGTAGGTTTAATCTTTTTAAACAAACATAATTAGTTTTACCCCCTTATCTTGAGTCTGTCTATGGCTTTTAGAAAGTTTTCTTTGAAGGTAAACAAGCTTAATTTAAGGGTAAAGCTTTTCCCAATTGCCAGAGCCTTTCAGTGTCAGGTTGCTACATTGTGACATGTGACACGCCTGAGGCAACTTAAAGAGAAAAAAAAACCAGAGTTTAGTGTTTATTCTGGGAGGATTTTGTGAGCCTTTCTTGCTTTGTACTTGATTCCTGTGTCTTTAAGGGTACAGGGAAGGGATTGGGGTGTGTGTGCATTCTTACTACACTGTGGAAGGAGAGCTCAGAAAGCAGGGAGGAAGAAGAGGAGAGGGAAAGGAGAAGAAGGGCCGACCAGCCAGCTGGTAGTGGTGCATATTAATAAATATGGATAAATTCATCATACATTTGTCAGTGCAAAGGAAAAGGGATTTAGCAAAGGAAGAAATTAAAACTGGTACTTTTTTTCCTTTTTTCTACAGTTTGTAATATTTTATTAGATTATAGAATAAAATACAAAAATACAAAAGCAAATAGTAGGACACAGTGGGGAGGAAAAAGGGGGGGAAAGTGAGGGAGAGAAGGGAAAAAAACAGACTTCTTCTGTTGCAGTAGAAGGAAGCATTAACATTGAACCTCAACTTTTTACTTTTCCATAATATTATAAACTAGCCATTTCTATAACAACAAATGAATCTAATCAGTAAAACCCAAAATCCCCCCCCCCTTTTTTAGTCAAGTTTTTGACACCTTGCTAAGCACTGGTGGTACTCATATATTGTCATGTCCTAAAAGTGGTACAATCTGTGAAAAGGTTGAAAAGCCCTGTATTAATGTATATAAATGTGTATAAAAGTTGGTTAAGAATCTTAACGAAGTAAGTATTTCACATGACATTAAGATAAGAGTATTTTTTCATGTTATAAGACCTCTCAACTAATATTTAAATGTTATTAGGCTGGAAGTGTAACATTATGGAGGTGATATTTTGCAGGAATTGTGATGGAAAAATATTGAGAGGATGGGAAGCTGACATAAGAGATGGAGGAGAGAGGGAGGAATGGTCTAGTCTAAAAGTTTCATGGGTCTTATTATAAAATAAACTTGTTTTAAGTTTCATACACAAATAAATATAGTTGAAAGAGTATGAAAATAAAAGGAAACATGTTGTCATTGATCTCAAATGTAGAGAAGTAAGGCATACTTAATCATTAATATCCATTGATTTCAGGGAAACTAAAGAATGACTAAATTCTTTAATATCAGGCAAACCTCATGTTTTGACTTAGGTGATCCTGCCTAAGTTATTGATGGCTGATCACCTGCAATACCAACTCTATAGTTCAGATTACCTCTTATTAACTCATAATCTGAATTGACATCTTATTTAATCCTGTTTTTTAAAATTATAAAAAGATCAATAGGACAGGACAGGACAGAATAGAATAGAAGCTGGAAGGGACCTTGGAGGTTTTCTAGTCCAGCCACCTGCTCAAGCAGGAGAACCTATACCAGGAATAAGGAACCTTGGCTCTTTTATAACTTGTGATCTTCAATACCCAGAATTCCTGAACCAGCCATGCTGACTCAGGAATTCTGGGAGTTGAAGTCTACAAATCATAAATCAGCCAAGGTCCCCTACCCCTAACCTATACCATCTCAGACAAGTGACTGTCTAGACTCTAACCTCTTAAAAATCTCCAGTGATGGAGCGCTCACTGGATAGTTCTAATGAACTATCCAGAATATTCACTTTAACTCAGATAAATAAAATCACTGTGTTATGTGCCTACACTGTTTGATTTCTCACCATATGAATGATTTACACTTTACAATTGAATATGTAAATTAATCCCACTAGGAAAAAAATACCTGTAGCTGAAATCAGCTATAAATTATAAATTATTCTCTGATAATTTATCCAGACAAATACATTCATAAAATGCATAAAGCAGGAGTCCACAACCCCCAGCCCACTAGTGGACCATGAGTTGTTCAGAAGCGGGCCATAGAAGTGGTGGGCGAGTTCATGCAGCTCCACTAGTGCAAGCAGCGGGCAAGCAGTGGGCAAATGTATGCCTGTACACTCCATTTGCACAAGCGGCATCCTCATTTGTGCGAGCAGTGGGCAAGAGCACACGTGTGCAATTGCCAGCCACTCACATGATCCCTCTCCCCCTCACATGGTCCACAAAGCTGGAAAGATTGGAGAACCCTGGCATAAAGTATCAATAGTTTTATAGATATAGGTATCAATTAAAATTATAAAAAAGTTTCCCAACAGAAAATAATATAGTATCAATTCAATCATGTTAAAGCAAACATATACAGAAAATTGCTTCACTACTCACTTCAAATATAAGGAGATTGGCTTTTTTCCAAATTTATCACTTATATTTTATTTGTATAAACTTCTATACCTATGAGATATTTTTCTACCTTATTTGTTCAATAAAAAGCACTTCAGTGTTTACAGAACAGTCCAACCAAACATTAAATGTAGTTATCAAAAGAAAGAGAATTCTTTTTTATTTTATGTATCTGGAATGAATTATTTCAGGGAACATGGAATTGCTTCTGGCTATAGTCATGGAACAGATTTTAAATGAAACCTGGTGTTCATGTGCATACGTGTTTTTACCCAGGTGCACAAAATATTATCTAAAGAACATTCAGATATGTGGTCACTACACTTGTGGTTAGTTTTATTGTGGTAGCTGGATGAGAAATCTCTTAATTGCCTTCAGTTTTTCATTATAACAATTTTCGCTTCTATTTAATATTTATTAGTAACTACTTTTGTAAAAGTTGTACCCAGTCAATAAACAACTATCTCAAACTTGAAGCACAGGAAAACACACTATAGAGAATGAATACTTTGGGATACTATAAACTGCTTGCATAAAGTTCTACCAAGAAACCAAAAAGCCCTACAATTCCTAATACCATGTATGAATCCCACCATTTTTATCCTGAAAGCCAACATAGTTTTCCAATGCTCATCACCCAGATATTTTCTGGCTAACCTCACAATGTACAGACAAACGTTTTGGATTTTATTAGCATTTACAAAGGCCCTTGGCTTCCATTTATAAATTTATTTCAAAACCCAATCTTAAATACTCAAGTAAAATTAAGCTGCAACTCATGGAAAAATGCCCTCCAGAGAACTTTCAAAATGGTATCTCTCAATCTAATTAGTTTTTCTGATTTCACAACCTATCAGATCCTCTCATCTTGTGTATAGCACTGGAGAAATTGTAAAAACTCATGATTAAGCATTTGGTTATATCCACTAACCTTCTGTTAGTCTTAGAATATTCTGGATTCATTTCTGTAGTAAAAGATCTTGCTACAAGTAATGAAACAAAGCTAAATGTTAGAGAGAATTGTCACACTAATAATAGCTCTAGCAATTATCACATGAACAAAACCCAAGGCAGATTCATTTGGTTTCTCAGATGACACTGTTGTCTTACCAGTTATACCAAAAATGAGGAGAACAGCCAGAATCCAACAACTTTGCATTCATTGTAAGTCCACTTTGGAAATCAATGTTATACTTGCATTGTGTTCTCAGTTAAAAGTTGTTTCTAATAAATGTTATCCATCAGAGTTTGCAGAGATCCAGCATTGATTGTTGCTAAGAAGATCTGACAGTGAAACCTCTTCGCATTTTTTAAAATTTGTGCCTTGTCTTCTATCTCCTCTTTTCACTCTTAAGTATATATAATAATCTTTTCTGATCTTCGTGCCATACCACACCGTCTTACTGTAGAGTTGTTTGTATTTGATCTGCCTCTTCTCCTTCAGCTTTAAACAAACTAATAATATGTTGTACCTCCATTTTTATAGCCAGTTCCTGGATATACACTCTATGCTATCATCCTATAATCCAGTTTTCCTTTAATCTTATTTGTTTTTATTAGTTCTCTTCTGTTTTTACTATAGTCCTGCCTTAGATTTAAACATTCCTGTGATTTTTCTGACCTTTTAAAAAAAGATCCTCTATTTTAATGAGTTCTCTTTTCTTTTCCTTTTTTGCTTGGTACTGAATATTTGTGTTCAGTCATCATTATTGTTGCTCAAGGTTCTCTCTCTCTCTCTCTCTCTCTCTCTCTCTCTCTCTCTCCCCCCCCCCAGTCACTTTTACATAATTAAAGCACAGTAAACATTTTTATATTGATCTTGCATTCTGACTTTATGTTCTCCAAGTCAAATCTTGCTGATCTGCTTTTTATCTTTAACTCAATATATATTTTATACCAATAGTTTGTGGTCTACACCCGAAAGTTTCCTGCTAAATTGCACTTCATTTTCTGCTTTCTAATATGCAGTCTGCTTACATAGTTATAGCAGTAATAACGCTGCTATGTTAAATAAAAACAATATGTTTAAATGTAACATTTCAGTACTCCCAGGAAAAAATAAATCCCCTTTTTGAAATGCAGGTAATCCTTAACGTACACCCATTCATTTAACAATGGTTAAAAGTTACAATAGCATTCAAAAAAAGTGACAACCCATCCTCAATGTTAAGACCATTATAGTCACATGACCCTGCAGTCATGTGATCACAATTAAGGCACTTAGAAGGGATGTTGTCTTACCTGAACGCCTTTTCTCAGCATGACGATGGAGAATACACCAATGGGTTTTGCTTGTCTTCTGCCCATAGACTAAGTCAGCCAAATTCGCCATGCCTCTCTTCCTGGGCCCTCCTCCCAGTCTCGACTGAGGCGAAGCTGTTGGCTATGTTTCCCATGTGTTGGCTCAATCTTTTCCCTGCCCAGGACCTAACTGGCCCTAAGGGTGGGAGTGGATTCTCCATCGTCATGCTGAGAAAAAGCGTCCAGGTAAGACAACGCCCCTTCTCCAGCATGATGAGTGGAGAATCCACCAATGGGACATACCAAAGCCTCACTGTCCCTGTGGGTGGGAAGCCGTCTGGGCCTGTGTCCCACTTCCTGACACTACGCATTGGAGGACCGTCCTGCTAAATGAGGCCTCCGCCGATGCGAACTTATCTAACTTGTAGTGTCTAATAAAAGGGGAAGGTGACGCCCACATCGCCGCCCTACATATTTCCTCAATCGGTGCCTGAGTCGCCCACGCTGATGTTGCAGCGCTGCGAGTGAAGTGGACAGTGATTTGTCTAGGAACTGTTAGCGATTGCCCGATATGCCTCTGCTATGCACCTCCTGATCCACCTGCCTATTGTGGATGCTGTGATCCTTTGACCCCTTGAGTGCGAATGGAAGGAAACTAACAGGGCCTCAGATTTGTGGAAGGGTGCAGTTCGCTTTATGTATTGCCTTAAGGCCCTGCGAATGTCTAAGGTGTGCGATTTGCGCTCCAATTCATGGGAGGGCTGAGGACAAAAATCTGGTAGCACTACATCTTGTGCCCTGTGGAATAGGGAATTGACCTTGGGAATGAAGGAGGGGTCCAGACGTAGGACCACCCTGTCCGTGTTGAATGTGCAGAGATCTTCCCTAACTGATAGTGCTGCCAATTCTGAAATACGCCTTGCCGAAGTAACGACGATCAGAAATGCGACCCTAAGGGGCAAGCACTGTAATGTGCAGGTCCGGATAGGTTCAAATGGAGGTGAGATAATGGCCTGTAGGACCTTAGACAGGTCCCAGGAGGGATATCTGTGGACCGCGGGTGGTCTGTTATTTGTTGCGCCCTTTATGAAGGATCGCACCACTGGGTGCTTGGCCAGTGGTTCAGAGTTGCCATATGTGAATATAGTGGACAGGGTGTCTACCTGTCTGCAAATTGTGTTGGGTGCTAAACCCCTGTCAAGACCCCCCCATAAGTAGTCTAAGACCCTTGGGATAGTAATCTTAAAGGGGTCTAGTTGCTGCTTTGTGCACCAGCTGCAGTAATTTCTCCACGTGGAGTCGTAAATTCTGTTGGTCGTAGGCCTTCTTGAGGCCTGGATTGTCTTGATGACTCTTTGTGAATAGGCCTACCCTTCTAGGAGGCTCCGCTCAAGTGCCAAGCAGCTAGTTGGAGCCACTGTGGCTCTGGGTGTTGTAGAGCCCTGACTGAGGGAACTTTTGTCGTGGGGAATCCTCCATGGAGGAGATATAGAAATACTTACGAGTATTTCTATATCTCCTCCATGGCCGTCTTGGCCAGTGTGGCGCAAACCACGGCCGTCTTGGCCAGTGTGGCGCAATGAGTATCACCTCTGCTTGTTCCTGTAATATATTTCTGATGGTTGCTTGCATCAGAGGAAGAGGTGGGAAGCATAGCAACCCCTTCGGCCAGTGTCCCTGGAGCGCATCTGCTCTCTCCGCCCCCAGTGACGGGAAGCGGGAGAAGAACCTTGGAAGCTGGGCATTCCTGGGGCTTACGAATAGGTCCGGCACTGGATGGCCGAACCTCTCTGATGCTTTCCTGAAGAGAGCTGGGTGCAGGCTCCACTCCGAGTGGTCTACCGTTGCCCTGCTCAGAAAATTCGTCTGCTGATTCGCTACTCCTGAAATGTGCTTGGCCCTGAGGGAGGCTAGGTTGTCCTCGGCCCATGTTCCCAGCGATTGGGCCTCAGCCATGAGGGGTTTGGACAATGTGCCCCCGTTGGTTGACGTGTGCCCCCGTCGCCACATTGTCCATGAGCACTAAGACGTGCTGGTCCGCCACTGTGTTGTGAAAGTGACGGTTAACATGTGCCCCCGTCGGTTTGGACCGTGTGCCCCCGTCGCCACATTGTCCGTGAGCACTAGGACGTGCTGGTCAGCCACTGTGTTGTGAAAGTGACAGAGGGCCAGATGTATGGCTCTGAGCTCTAACCAGTTTATGTTGTGTCTTAGATCTTCTTTTGACCATTGGCCCTGTGCCAGTTGTGATTGTAGGTGTGCTCCCAACCAAAGAGGCTGGCGTCTGTGGTCAGAATGACTTGGGCGGTCTCTTTGAACATGTGTCCCTTTCTCACTGCTGGAGACGACCACCAGTGGAGTGACTTCAGGACCCTTGGTGGAACCCTTACTCTTCGGTTGGAGGAGCCGGTTCCCCTTTTTTGGAATGGGAGTAGGAACCACTGCAGGTCTCTGGAGTGTAGCCGTGCCCAGGGCATGATTGCTAGACATGAAATCATTTTTCCCAGCAAGTGGGAGAGTGTGGCCAGTGTTGTGGTTCGTTTCTTTCAAATCAGCCTGACCAGGGTTCGAATGCTGTTTTGGCGTTCTCGGGAGAGGTAGACTTCACACTTTAGTGTCTATCACAGCTCCCAGATGAAGAAGGCGGGTCGATGGGACAGTCTGACTCTTTTGGAAGTTTACTGAGAACCCGTGTTCCTGAAGGGTTCTTAGGGTCAGTGTCAGATCTGACTGTGCCGACTGAACTGACGAGGATTGGATGAGAATGTCGTACAGGAATTGTTCACAGATGTGTGGCGAGTGCCGCCAGTACTTTTGTGAATACTCTGGGAGCTAAAGAAAGTCCAAAGGGCAGGGCCCTGTATTGAAAATGCTGTCCTGCATGACAGAACCTGAGAAACCTCTGGTGTTCCGGAAGTATGGGAATGTGAAGGTAAGTCTCCGTCAGATCTATGGATGGTCTCCCCTTCTGACGCCTGCTAATATTGACTGGAGAGTTTGCATTTTGAACTTTCTGTATGCCAGGTGGGTGTTCAAACTTTTTAAGTCTAGAATTGCTCTCCACCCCCCTGAACTCTTTGGGACTATAAATAAGTCCCTGTCCCTGCTGCCCTTTTTGCATCGGTTCTATGGCCTGGATGTCCAGGAGGGGCTGGATGGCCTCCTTGATGAGGTTCTTTTTGGTCAGATCTTTGGGTGATGGGCGAGGGATGAAGCGTTTCGGGGGTTTGGAGATGAATTCCAATGAGAGGCCGAATTTGACGGTATTTAGGACCCAAAGGTCCGTGGTGGTGGCTTGCCATTTGTGAGCGAAAAGAGCCAGCCTGCCACCAATGGGGGAGTCCTCCCTGCCGTCACTTGGATTTTCAAAATGGGCTACCCCCCGCTCCTCGAAAGGACCATTTTGACTGGAATTGTTGTCTGAATCTGTCCGTTACCAGATCTGTCGCCCTGTTGGTCCGATCTGGGTTGATAAGGGTGGGAAAAAGTGGTAGGTTCTGGACCTGTTCCTGATCAAAAAGGCTGTATGCGAGGGTAGGAGACTCTCCTATCCATCCTCCTTGATAGGTGGGCCAGTTTAGTTTAGTTTTAGTTTTATTAAATTTATACCCCGCCCTTCTCCCGGAGGACTCAGGGCGGCTTACAGCCAACTTAAAAACAATAATACGATATAATACAAAATTTAAAAGTAATTAAAAATAGATATTCAATAGGCCGCTTATACTAAAAAATTTGTTAAAAACCAATTTAAAATACCCCTAGGCCAGTCCTGCCCGCTGAAATAACCAAGTCTTAAGGGCGCGGCGAAAGGAGGGGAGATCCGGAATCACCCGGATCTCTGGGGGCAGCTCGTTCCAGAGGGTGGGTGCTCCCACAGAGAAGGCTCTCCCCCTGGGGGTCGCCAGCCGACACTGTCTGGTTGACGGCACC
>NW_015387737.1:441906-445202 GCF_001527695.2 Protobothrops mucrosquamatus | reverse complement strand
GGGGGCCAAAGATTCGCCCCCTATAGTCAGCGATGGAGTCAGCTGACCATACCTGGGAGCCGGCAACCACAGCCACTCCGTCTTGGAAGGGTTGAGCCTGAGTCTGTTTCTCCCCATCCAGATCCGTACGGCCTCCAGACATCGGGCCATCACGTCAAGGGCATCATTGGGGTGACCTGGGGTGGAAATGTACAGCTGAGTATCATCAGTGTACTGATGGAAATCCACCCCGAAGCCACGGATGATCTCCCCCAGCGGCTTCACATAAATATTGAACAGTAAGGGGGAGAGGACCGACCCTTGTGGCACCCCACAAGTTAGGGGCCTTGGGGCTGACCTCTGCCCCCCTGCCAATACAGACTGCGAGCGGTCGGTGAGGAAGGAGAACCACCGCATAACCGTGCCTCCCACTCCCAACTCAGCCAAACGCCGCAGCATGATACCGTGGTCCACCGTATCAAAAGCCGATGAGAGGTCCAAAAGAACTAGGACAGAGGAACAACCCCTGTCCCGGGCCCTCCAGAGATCATTCACCAATGTGACCAATGCCGTTTCCGTGCTGTATCCCGGCCTGAAGCCCGACTGGAGCGGGTCTAGATAGACCGTTTCAAGGCCAGGACCTTGTTTTCTATTAGATAGGGATTGAGGGCCTCGGCAAGGGGTAGGCCACCCTTGTAGGGTGCAGCCGCCAACCGCCACTTCGCCTTAATGTCGGCTCGCCACTGTCTGAGCCACATTTACCTCCGTGATGTGGTGTTGAACACTATTGCCCTGGCAGAGTAATTTGCAGCGTGCAATGATGAATCTACCATGAATTCTGCTACTGCCACTAACCTTCTAAAATCATGGTAGGTTCTCTCCTCCTCTGGGGGGATCCTCGCCTGGAGTTGGCACAGCATAGCAGCGAAGTCCTAGCAAAAAAGGAGTTAGAAATGGCTGCCTTGATTGCCCACACTGAGGCCTGGTGTGTTCTGCAGAAGGTGAGTTCCGGCTTCTTATCTTCTGACTTCAGGGCCTCCGCCGCATCCCCGAATATCGTGGATGGTGAAACAAGAGCTGCTAGAGGTTCATCTACTATCGGAACCTCTATTAACTTCGATAAGGCTGGATCTATGTTGAACAGCTTCTTGTCTGTCCCCCATTGGAATGAAGGCCCCCGGTGCCCCCAAATTATTCTGAATTGTGTCAAAGAAGAGAGGGAGACAGGTAATAAATTGTTATGTGTAAGTGGGCTACGAAAACACCCTGCTGTTTGTGTCCTGACATGCTGAGGATCCCTCTTGGGGAAACCTCGTTCTCTTAATCTTTGCAGTGCTGCTGTCCTTGTGAAGTAAGGATTTGAATAAAGACGGGTTGAAGAGGCCCATGAATGGTGGAGGATCTGGGGTCTGGGGAGGGTCTAGTTTCCTCCCCCCCCGCTCCGGAGGCCACATGGAACCAAAATGGCGACCGGCCTCTCTCTGAGTCATCGAAAGCCGCACGGAGCCTTGTTTACCCTCTGGCGATCAGTTGGCCTTCGGGGAAGTCGCACGGAGCTATTGCTGGTCTCCGCTAATCAGCTGGGTTTCTGAGAAGCCGCAGGAGCCCTTTGCTCTCTGCTGATCAGCTACTGGGGGGGAGGAAGGAGATTCCTCCCTGCGCTGTAGAGAGAACATGCGGTGCTAAAATGGCAACTGGCTTCTACTCCTCTCTCCGATGATCAGCTGAGGCTTAGCTATGATTTGGGTGAGCCTGTGGCTGCTCCACAATCGTCTGGGACAGTGAATGAATGGCCGTTCGTTTGCACCCTCCCCTTCTGTAAAAGGCAATAAATAAAGAAAAATTATGACCTGATCCTGGAGCCAAGGGAAAACATGTCCTTCTGGGCTAGAGACTAAGTCGAGACTGGGAGGAGGGCCCAGGAAGAGAGGCATGGCGAATTTGGCTGATTTAGTCTACGGGCAGAAGACAAGCAAAACCCATTGGTGGATTCTCCACTCGTCATGCTGGAGAAACCTGCTAGGTTCTAATGTGCTGGAATCACATGATTGCAATTGGGACTTTCCCAGCCAACTTCCAACAAGCAAAATCAGTTGGGAAAGCTGAATTTGCTTAACACCTATGTCACTCACTAACAATCATGTGATTTACTTAATGGTTGCAGTGAAAATTATCATAAAATCAGTCCCAGTCACTTGATCACTCGCTTAACAACCCCACTGCTTAGCTACTGAAATTCTGGTTCTAACTATAGTTGTAAGTGGAGGACTACCTCTACTTTACACTGTGAGACACTTCTTTCACAAATGGACAAAAATACAATAAATTAACTTACTTGAGTTTTTTGTGGTTGCGAACCAGCTAATTGCTTCACCAAATTTCATAAGCTCTAGTCCCCAAGTTTGAAATGCAACCCACCAGTTAGTGGCCATACACAGATCTGTAGTGGTAACCACATTGCTGAAAATTTATACCCATGTTAAAAGGGTACACCATGTGTCTCACAACATCTAAATGCAGAAAATCAGATATAAGTCAAATGTAAGAAATATTTTACATTACTAGAAGATTAGTTAGTGGGTGATATATCAGAACAATAAATAGATAATGACACCACAGATCAGATTCTCTGTAACATTTTTTAAATATTAAAAAGAGTGGTAATTTTATTTAATAATTATACTGTTTTGTTGCTTTTGTTAGATGACAAATTAAGCAAATGAATGTAAATAATTTCTTTGTTCAGGTATAACATTATAGAGTACTTCTTGTCTTTCACTCATTTAGCATCTAAATAGTTTGTTGTACAGAATTTTGGTTGCACATAATCATAATTAGAGGAAAAAGCCTATTTCAAACTATAATCTCTGATCACAGGTTGTTCCTTTAAACCCAATGAGGTCTATTAGCAGTTTATCTCACTTCATCTCTTAAAAAAAACACAGCCCAAATACAAACCCCCCATCTCCTGTGAATGTGTCAAAGGAGGAAGGAAAAATCTCTGAGTTAATGAATCCAAGGTTATTTCGGATCACATCAAAGTTAGCAATATAGAGCCATATGTAGTTGATAGCAAATATAACGAATAAAAGCATAGTTAGCTCTGGCTGGATTGGAAGTTTGAACTGAAGAAATATACACAGTATATACATAAGACTTTCATTCCATGGCCCGAAGCTGTGTATCCATTTCAAGCAAATCAATCAAATTAACAGTGTAAAAGCTAAAGGCCTTATTTTGCTCACATAAAATTCTGTGTAACTTTTAAGATGATTCACTGGCTTGCCAAAGAATGCTCCTCTAAAGGGCATTTTTTT
>NW_015387737.1:400551-441677 GCF_001527695.2 Protobothrops mucrosquamatus | reverse complement strand
GCCGCCGCCCCACCCCCCGCCGCCGCCGCTGACTCGAGTATAAGCCGAGGGGGGCATTTTTCAGCCCCAAAAATGGGCTGAAAAACTCGGCTTATACTCGAGTATATACGGTAGTAAGATTGGGCAGCACAGAAAGAAGCTTGTGATTTATATTTATCAGTGGAAACAATTGAGTCATCAGCAGCAGCTATAGGCTGTTTAAGAAATCTTTTAAGAATTTTCAGAGACTGTAAGTGAAAAAATAGTCCTCGACTCCTGATTATAATTGAGACTGGAACTTCTGCAATAAGACAGTGCAGTCATAAAGCGAGGCATATGACTCGCTTTAATGACCAAAACTTAAAGGGTCTACCATTCATTCAGCGACGTTGTAACTTTTATGGTTGCTAGAACAACAGACATAACTCAAGAATGTCTATAAAAAACTAGAAAGATGGTTCTTTTCGTAGCAGTGTGACAGTTCTTATTATGAACAAGACTAGAAATATCTGAAATGTATTATGATTCTGCTTTTTGAAGAAAATGGGAAAAAAACCTTTTTTAAAAAAGAAAGTTTGAGCTCAATGAGAACATTACATCTTGCTTATTCTTAACACAAGATTTTGAGATAGAAATAACCAGGGTCTAATCCTGAGTTAGTTGTGAAAATTCACCCTTCTGTCTCTTTCCTCAGAGAAGCACTCTGCGGTCATGTGATGAAAACATGGGTGCTTCATGGTCAGCCCATATTTACAAATGTTGCAGCTTCCCGCAATCATGCTCCCTACCCTCTGCTTGAATTCCCCCATCTGGCTGCCTCCTCTCATTTCTACCTACCCTATCCTGTTGCCCCTCTCCCCACCTCCAGTTGACATTGGCTGTCTTCTTCTTCCTACTGCTAGCCAGGATCCCTAGCAGGTCTTAAGTATTTTCAGTATTGCAGAGTTTCCTCCAATACATAATACTGTGATTCCCCGAAAATAAGCCCAAGTCTTATATTTATTTTTGGTCCAAAAGACCTATTAGGGCTTATTTTCAGGGATGTCTTATTTTGTAGGAGGAGGCAGAGGCGCAGGGGGGAGGCAGGGTCATCGCAGGTGGGACAGCAGGTGGTAGGCCTGCTGGAGGACCAGTTGGAAGGCGGGGCCAAGCACAGGAACTATGGAGTTTTGCATAGTACAAACGAGCTAGAACAGTGATGGTGAACCTTTTAGAGACTGAGTGCCCAAACTTCAACCCAAAACCCACTTATGTATCGCCGGGTGCCGGGTGGGTGTGGCCTGCTGGGTGGGCATGGCTACAGTGGTCATGGCAGATGGGTGGGCATGGCCAACTCGATGTTGCTCCTGGGGAGGGACACCTGTGGGGGCTGGGCAGGGTTGGGGGAGATCCAGGGGGTCTCTGGCGGGTGGGGCGGTGGGCAGGAGGCTGGTCCTGCAGGATGAGGCAAGACAAGGCGAGGCACGGCGGGGGTGCCATTGTCAGAAGGCGAGGCAGGGGCCTGGCACCATCGGCCCCCGCACACAGAGGCCAGCAAGCGCATGGGTGCTGGGATGCATCCAGCCACGTGGGACCTCGGCGATTTAGCAGGCGGCTGGTTGAAGAGGACAGTTGCCATCTCCAGGGCATGGCACGGGTGCCCACAGAGAGGGCTGCCTCTGGCACGCGTGTCATAGGTTCGCCACCACTGAGCTAGAAGATACTGTTACCGCACCAAAGCCATTTAGTCCAACGTGACCAGTGAATGTGGTTTCTACACTGTCCCTTGATTAGAAAGGATCTAATTCAGGGATCACTCCCCTTTTCCTTCAGCACAGCCCACTCTAAAAGGAGAGAGGAGCATCGTCCATTGGCTTTTGGCTTATGGAAGGGCTCTGCCCAGTTTGGTGTTTGGCTTATGGGAAGGCTCTTCTTCAGCCTGCGGTATGCTGAGTGCTGAAGTTCTGTCCAAGTGAGGTTTAGCAGGCTGAGTCAGGCTTGTTTTGTGGCAGTAGCGGCAGCAGCAACAGCAGCCTGCCAAATCTGTGCCATCCGCAGTACTCACTGGCAGTCTGGGCCGGGTCAGAGGTTGGATCGGATTGTTCTCTCACACACACATGCATACATAGATTGGATCAGATCACTCTCTCACACACACAGGCACACACATACATACACAGAGAGAGGTCGGATTGGATTGCTTTCTTGCTCTCACTTTCTCTCACACACGCACCCATGCACAGAGGTTGGATCAGATCTCTCTCTCTCTCTCTCTCTCTCTCTCTCTCACACACACACACACAGAGAGAGGGGGGGCACACACACACAGGGACAGTGTAAAAGCTGAAACCACATTCACTGGTCACCTCAGACTAAATGGCTTTGATGCAATAACAGTATCTTCTAGATAATTTGTACCATGCAAAACTCCGTAGTTCCTGTCCCTTCCCCCCCAGCTCCGCCCGGGGTCCGTCACATTCCACACGAGTGACATCAAGCTGGCCACACCCACCCCACTCCCCCGGGCAACCACAATGCTAGGGCTGACTTTTGGGTTAGGGCTTATATTAGGCCCACCCCAATAAATCAAGCTAGGGCTTATTTTCAGGGTAGGTCTTATTTTCAGGGAAACACGGTAGTAATCAACCACTGAATGTATTATTATATTGTGTAGTCCTAGTAATAAATTTTTTAAGAATATTTAGAATTTTCTCCTTGTTTGTCTTCAGGAAAAGATGGTAAGAGTGAAAAAGCTACCTACAAGTTTAGACAGGAGGCATATGATGGCAAGCTGGAAACATATTTGCCATTCCAAAAAAAACCTAAAACATTTAAATAAAAAGGAAAAAATGACAACGCTGTCAAAAAACTAGCAGCATGGCCAACTCAATATATATGCACTCTAAAACATAAGTTGCCAAAAATATAAATGATGAAATGAAACTTATTCATTTAGTTATACATCCCAAATGTGCAAATTATGTTCAAAACTGAATCACAAAGTGTAAAGAATGGAGACTCTGACTCTCCTTGGGGCGAGAGCTGTTAAGAAGGAAAGAAGGATACCAGCCACTGAAGTAAGACTTGGGAGAAAAAAAGTACATAACCCTGATAAAGTGGAAAGTAGGAAAGGAAAAATCAAAATAACCCTGCCTTGATCTGGTTTAGCATAAGATTGGACAGACAGAAACTTGGACACGCTTTCAAGATTATTTTATCTTACAGCAATACTATGACATGCCTGTTAATTGAATCACCCTACCTCAAAGGGCTGATGTAAGGTAAACCAGCTGTACAGTATAAACTGTTTTCAAGCTTCCTTGCCCTTTTGTAATAAAAAAAAAACCTGAGATATCTAAACAGTAACAAGCCGACAGCTCACTTAAAGAGAAAAAAAATGCAAGAGGCTTATTTCTTCCATTCCTCCACATAAATGTATTTATGGTTGTTCTTATATTATACCGTATGGCAACAAGAAATAAACGTATTATTTATGTAGTCAAGACATATTTACATAAAGCAGAATAATTGTAAATGTGGAATGTATCTCTTTGTTTAATTTTGAACAGAACAATAAATCCAGAACATCTTTCTGGACTTGAAACAGTGGATAATTGTCACTGCATATTTATATGCAGATTTTCTCATAGCACACTTTTCAGTTTTCTGCATTAGCTGAGATAGTAACAAGGCAGAACTAATTAATCACTGACTTGTGAATGAGTGAATATACACTTGTGTTACTTTGGGGATTTTTGAAGCATTTTTACAAGTTGAGCTATACCTTATAAATATAGCTATATAAAGTAAAAAAAAAATGTTTCAGCTGAATGCTTTGTGCCAGGCAATGTAGAGATTCCCTTCCATTTACCAAAGGACATAGAAAACCAATAAAGCAAAAGTAATCTGTTTCTGCAATCGGTTGCTTCTGTGAAAACACAAACAAGCAAACAGATTTCAAAAATGAAGATTGAATTAAGCGACAAGTATCTTTAATTCTGCTGTCTAAAACTGCAAATATGCAGCAAAGGCCATAATCGTTTTTTATATAATTTTTATTCACAATTTTTCCTACAAAAAAGACAAATCTATAGAAAAAATAGTAGAAAGAAAACAAAAGGGAAAGAAGCATCTTTGCCTCTCTCTGTTTTTTATTTTACTGCACCTCTGTCTTTTTTCTTTCTTGATTCTTCCCTTCTATTCTCTCGGGACTATGGAGTTTTTTTGTTATTTTTATTTTTCCTTTAAAAAATAAAGTTATATAGAAAAAGCCAGTTACCAAGCAACAGCATACAAAAAAGGTTTACAACAGAGTCTCTTTATGGCATAATGGGTGGCAAATAAATTGAATAAATAATGACAATAATATTTTCACTAGAAGCCTTGAATGATTTTTGCCTCGCTTCTGAGCATGTAGGTGATTTCCAAATCAAATACTGAAATACAGACACACTACATTTTAGTTTCTAAAAGCATACAGTATATGAAATGTATATTGGACCTAAATTTATTTATTTTTTTCCCATTGGAAATGTTCTGAAATCCGTCATATAGTATTTTTAAAAAAAGATTAAAAAATTTTTTTTTTAAATTAGCAGATCAGAAAGTGTAGCAGGAACTAAGGCAAGGATTCAGGTATCTACTCTTGAATTGGGCAGAAGAGGAAACCATTTGAGCAGTGAATGAAGCTTACTGAAACTAGATACCCTGGAGCACAGGAAAAAGCAATTTTTAAGCATCTACATTAACAAGACAAAAACAATAAAGGATATAGGGTATAAAGCACAGGCATTTTGTTTTTCTTAATTTTGTCAGGGCCCTATAGCTATGGGACAATTGCAAAACCTAGTTATATCTTAAGTGGCAGGGAAACTTGTATTAAAACATGCCAGGAAAAATGGACTTAAGTTACAGAGAAGTAAAGTCGTAAGGGCAACAGCAATGCAAATAGTGGGAATACGCTGCCTTGAGAGGCCAGGAGAATTCTTGTTTCAGTTTCTGAGAGGAGGTAGGAAAACCATCTGGCAGGAATATTATAGGGATAAGATTTCCCCACTGATAGAAAAATCCCAAATGCCTGAAATACATGCCTTTCTGTAGGCTAAATGATGTAATTTCCCAGCCTAGGAGTTTCAGCCTTGATCACTTGAGCCTTATCCAAAATTCTGAGTCTTGCATTGACAAAATTATCAGACCAAAAAAGAGTTATCTTGACAGAGAAATACTAAATGATACTAAGCCTGTAATTTCCTGTTGTGGAAACAAACACCAACTGAAATAAGGCATATCTGAAAAGATAAGATTATAAGGAGAGGAAAAAAATCCATTCAAACTGTTTTGAAGGCAGAATGAAAGGACAGGGAAGAGATACAGGAAGCAAATGTATTAACACAAAATCATCAAAATATTTAAATAGAAAGATAAATCAGTGAAGCATTGAAGCTGCATACTAAACTCTGACATGGGATTAATATGAAGCAGCAGAGACATGCAACTGTTACAGTATCTTGGTATCATTAAGAGGAACAATGTGGGAAGCCTTTTGAGAAATTTTTGAAACAAGAAAAATGTGGCGATTTCTAACAGTTTTTGGCTTTATAGTCATTACTTGACTATAGAAGTTAGACTGTAACTTCCATGTAACAATTGCCATATACTTCTATCAGTTCATTTGTAGAGACTAAACAAAGGAACCCATTCTAGGTTAGCAAAAGCAGAATATAGTACATTAAACATACGTGTCTTGACATATTTTGCTTCTAACGAGATAGGATCATGGCACAGCACAATGAACAAAAAGGTGAGATATAAATGGAACTAAAATGAAATAAACTCTTAGAAATCACTGGTGTACTGATTGTGATTTCTTGTAGATCAAGATATTCAGATAGCATCATATTGTTTATTTCTGCATTAATGTGCATCAAAAACAAGTTTTTTATTTAGTGAAATGAAAAACTATGGGAACATGTGGCAGACTGGACATGTGCAGTTACTGCATATGTTCTGCATATATTATTTTCTTCCTGCAATTATGTCTGTGTAAGATATGAAACATGTGTGAAGATACCCTTATAAAATATTATATTTGGATTATTTTTTAGATGATTGACACTATATAAAGCAGAACATGTCCAATTCATATGGATTTGCAGAGACCTATATGCAAGATCACGTAGATAGCTCGTCTATAGTCTCTTTCTGCTATTTATCCAAAATTGCAGTAGGGAAAGAAATATTCTCATATTTCTTTGCAGGAGCAGACCACCCAAAAAGCACTTTATTGCATAGACTGAACTGTTTGGTTTTACTAGCAGTCGTATTTTTATCTCTCCAAATAGTCTTTTAATATCATTGGTTGACTCCCAACATATGCATACAAAATCTTAGCAAAAGTCTAAATTTTAGAGTTTGCAACTGATAATGGAGGAAATATGAGGCCAATTTTCCACTAGCAAACCAGCATATGAGGACACATAGCCACTTAAGTGATCCAATTCTAAATAAGATTAGAAAATCCTTGCATTAAAAAATAGAAATCCATTTGGTTTCTTTAAACAGACCACATAAAAACAGAAATGGGATTAATATTTCACTTCAATCCAAACAGGATTTTTTTCCAATCTTTCATTTCTCTCACTCAGGAATATTATGAAAAATGCTATCAGTAATAGCATGTGAAAATAAAATTAAAAGCATGAACAATGAAATACTGAAAAATCCGGTAGTAAAATAAGAACTAGGAAACAGTCCCAAATTAAATATAAAAAGTTCTACATTTCTGTTGCCAAGTATGGCTGGAGCTACTGAAGACGTCTATGTTTAAAGTAAATCAACTATTTTTGTAGCCAAAAATATTCAAGCTAAAACTTAATTCGGAAAAACATAAGGATAAATAACCAGCCTAGACAATGATGAAGAAAATGTTTTATATATTATTATTGGCTAAAATCACATGTAATCTAGGAGGTGATCTATGCATCAAAACCTACCAGTGAACAATTACTTTTTGTGGGGACAAGACCTTGATATTTTGAACCATGCTTCCCATGAATTCCTAACATTAGACATGCTGACTTAGATAGGCATCTAGATCTAGTGGTCAAAAACTTCAGGACTACATCATGCCTATTCCCAATTAGGTTCTGACTATTGTCAAAGTGGTATATAACATCTCACATTCAAGCATACACAAACATACCACAGTTGTTAGGAGTTACTGATTAAATGTCTAAACTATGAATAAAAGTAATGTTGCCTTATTAGCGTAGTGAATAAAGAGGATGACCTTGAAGGATAAAGGCAAGATTCACTGCCAAGACAACTATTTGATAAGCAAAAGTTGAACCCAAGTGAGAAATATAGTATGCAAAAATGTTTCAGATGCCGCCCCGCCCCCCCTCCGGATGATAAAGGAGGGAAGAAATGTAGCACATTCAAACTAGCAAGATTCTGTTACTATAGCTGTTCTAATAAAAGTAGCTTTAGGTCTGCATAGCCTCTGTATCTTAGTCTGATCTATATCACAGGACTATCAAACAGAAACTTACTAAAAGACAATGCTATCTATCTAACATGTTTAAATCAAAACATTCAATTTTTCTCTTTTGTAATATTAATTTACAGCCATTCAAATTCAGTAATTCAGACAATTTCAGCTACAAAAACTTTTTTTTGCATTCAATAGAACTGAAACTTGCAACATTTTTAAGCAACATAAACATATCCTTTTAAGTTTTCTTCTCTATTTCTGATGTTAAATAACCCAGAAAATTGGAAATCTTGAAACAAGGCACTTCAGCAAAACAACAGAATATTAAATGCATGGAATTTATATATTTTTTTCTTGTTTTTTCTTTGGCCAGACAATGCAAATAACATCTTCAAAACAAAAAGTTACTAAAGAAGGATTGTGACAAAGTGGTATAAACAAAATTAAGAAAACTTCTTGGAGAGCCATAGCTTCATTCCAAACCTTTGTTTTAAATGAAGAGATTTCATTGATGTACAGCC
Organism: Protobothrops mucrosquamatus; assembly: GCF_001527695.2. Classification (NCBI taxonomy): domain Eukaryota; kingdom Metazoa; phylum Chordata; class Lepidosauria; order Squamata; family Viperidae; genus Protobothrops; species Protobothrops mucrosquamatus. Next base: position 433,706 of record NW_015387737.1, on the reverse strand, counting down.
TCTATATCATTAAGAGATCCCTTGTAATTATTATGCTATCATGCATCTTAGTGCAATTTGGCAATTTTTATCAAACAGAACAATCTAGCTTATGATCTAAATAAGATATGGAAGGCACATAATATATGGAAGGCACACCGCTCCTGGCAGTTCAAACAGAACTGATGTTCTTGTATACTTCTTTATGACATATTGGATCAGTAAAAACATGAGATCTGCTGTATTTAATAAATCCATTATTAATCTGGATTCGTGGATAGGCCATTTTATGTAATTTTGAGAAACCTTTGAAAAGGCAGACAATATAATATTAACAATAACTACATAGAAGTGCATACTGGAATAAATAAATTCTTACTTTGCTCAGATTATTATCATTACAGTATTCTGAAAAAATATTCTAAAATGGTTCTTTTGAAATGCAACATCTCTCTAGATACGGGTGTCAAACTCGCCACATCACATGACGTGTCGCGACGTATCATGACTTTTTTCACATTGCCGGAGCTGGGGTGGACGCAGTCTCTGCATGATGCAACCGGCCCACAGGCCAGCAGTTTGACACCCCTGCTCTAAGACAATGACAAAACCTCCTTGCAACCACATAAGAAAGATGTGGAGGAAAAAATTGCAAGAAGCAATAGTCTGTAACTTTGCTAAAGGTAGCGTCATGAAAGTGTTGTAGAGGGCAAACAGATCTTAGATTGCCTGATGACAGAAGAAGCCCTAATTTATTAAATGGAAAGTATGGGCAAGCGACCTGGGAGGCCGCAGATGCCTATTTCCACTCATAACTGCTAAACTGGAGTGGGCAGAGAGAGAGAGATAGAGGATACTACTGTATATAGATGTCAAGAAGCACAGAGGTTAGTAAGATTAAGACCTCACTTTTCCCCAAATACCTTAATCATAATTACCACATGACATACTAGATTACAGAACCCATCAAACCTTAGCCCTCACCTCTATCTACTACCCAAAACTGACAGGCAAAAACGATGAAAAATCAGCTGCAGGAATTAAAGTAGACTTTTCCAGTGCTATTGATCAAGAAAAAATCAACACCAGGTTTCTTGCTTTATTTGTGGGATAAGCCATCTTACTGTTATATTTTGGAAATCAATATAATTAATGCATAGCTCCATCAACTGACAAACAGCAGTAAACTATAAAGAGTAGAATTTAGTACATGTAAATCAATCTGGAGCTACTATTAATTCTTGTATAATGCCCAGCTGCTTTTTGTGACATGGTTGGCTATACAAATTTGATTAATAAATAAACTGCACCACAAAAGGAAAACAACAGGATTATAGTCTACACCAGCACATGCTCCCTTTATGTGGTCTAGCAGGAAAAAGATTTCACTTTGCTCTGTTTAGCTTAATTTCATCAACAAACTAGAGAAAGCATGGTTGCATGTGGTTAAACTAAAAGTTGTAAGACATCAAAGAGCATTTATTCTAGAGAAAGTATCACCACTATTTCCTCCTTCCATATACTTAGTTCTTTCAGGTATCTGTGCTCAACAGAGAATTTAATGGACAATTATATGCGATTTTCACAGTGACCCACCCCACTCCCCCAAAATGTTTTTTAAAATAGCTGTACATTTCAGCTAGAACAATTATATTAATGTATGTTGAAAAGTCAATTACCATACTCAGTCCCAAGTCTAACCTACTATAGTTTTATGAATTTTCTTGATACTGTATGCATCGAATAAAATACACAAAGTACAAAAAATGTCAAAACATTAAACTGGAAAAGGCAAGTAAATTCAGCCAAAGCAGCCTCTTCATCACAAAATAATATTTACCAGATTAACTGTTTCTTTAAGTCAAAACTGTACAAGGAGAATGAACAGAATTAGTCTAAAATTGCTCAACAAAATGTTTAAGTTATAGCTATTAGAAAATGCTTTACGGATAGTTAAAACAGAAGGATGAAGATAGTTGTATTTTTTTTACAGAAGCTTGATTACTTGAAGCATTTTGCATCTTTCTACATCACTTGAAACAAGAGCAATAAAAGATACTCCAATTTGTCTAAAATCAGGAGGAACTTGGCACATCTTTTCAGAATAACAATTTATTATTTTAAATAAAATTAAAACTGCAGGTAGTTCTCAAGTTACAACAGTTCATTCAGTGACTGTTCAAAGTTACAACGGCACTGATAAATGTGACTTATGACTGTTTTTCCACACTTATGACGGTTGTGGCATCCTCATGTCACGTGATCAAAATTTAGATGCTTGGCATCTGACTCATATTTATGACCGTTGCAATGTCCTGGGGTCATGTGATCCGCTTTTGCAACCTTCTGACAAGCAAAGTCAATGGGGAAGTCAGATTCACTTAACAACCATGTTACTAATGTAACAGCTGCAGTGATTCATTTAACAACTGTGGCAAGAAAGGTTGTAAAATGGGACAAAGAAATGTTTTGCTTAGCAACAGAAATGTTGGGCTCAATTGTGGTTGTTAGTTAAGGACCACCTGTAATTTACTAACATTTATTTGTCTGATAAAATGCTAACAGATCCTTTCTGTCCCATCCTTTCAGCAAAATGCAGTTACCATCATCTACTACTGACACAGAAGTCAGAAGCTGTATTATTTCAGAACTACAACATATGCAACAAAAGTGCAGTAAACAACTGGAAAGCCAAAAGCTGTGAACATCCAAAACATCAGGGCATATTTCTTCAAAATCCTAGCTTAGTATTCACTTGTTCTTACTTGCATTGCAAGAACAGCTAAAAAGCCAAGAACATTTTAAGACAATAAGGATACAAAAATTTTGAATACGTAATACATAAAAGTTGTACAGTGTTAGGACTTTAGGACCAGATTCACCATTTTATTTATTTCCTTCTTTTTAGATGTTTTGTTGTTGTTATTGTTGTTGTAACAGGTTTGTTCTTATATTGGATGTATTCTGTTTAATGCACTGAACAACCTGTCACTCTGCAGCCAAGTGATGCCAGATCAAAAATAAGCAAAACTGGACCTTGTTAAATTTTATAATCTAGAGGGAATAACTAGATTATATCACCAGATACCTGAAATATTAATGTATGCATTAATACAAAGACCTTTACAAAATATCCCTTTCTCCCACATACATTTAGAATGAGACAACACAGGGATAATTTCTAACATGAAGTCAAAGTGGGCACAATTTCCTATATTATGTGTCTTTTTATTTATTTGTACAGAGATCACTAGACAGAGAGGTCTCTTTCTTCTGCATCAACTGAAATACTAACTTCAGTGAATGTTATACAAACAGAGCACAATTCTTTCAGTATGTACAGCATCTGACCCACCCTAAGAGTTTGTTTATTACCTTCATTCTTTGGATGTATAAGAGATTACAAGGGGAGTTGTCTTTCCATAGCTATAACTTAGAAGATCCACCCCTCTCCACCCATATTTTCAGTAAGTGCTCATCAATAATCACATGCATTTCATTCTCATCAGGGCTCACTGATTGCTAATAAGCAGAAAACAATGAATGGCACTCTAGTAAAGTGATGGTAATTTCCAAAGATTATCATTGTTCATTTTAGATGAAATATCTCCTTGAAACACACACACACAGAGAGAGAATCTTGATGGGGATATAGAATATGGCTATAACACAAAACTCCATACTACCAGTTCAAAATTACAGCAACTTCCACTATTCACAATTTAGCATCAGCAAAGAAAACTCCAGAAGAGTAAGTCTGGAGGATTCCAAGGATTAGATTCCATATGTAAAAGATGAAGTGAAACAGGGAACAGTGCCATTCCTATATTTTGCAAATCCTTAAGCCTCTCAAAAGAAGTGGGATGTGGTCTTTGGCAATTCTTTCACACTGTCGTCTTCAACTTTCTTGGTCCCTGTGAAGTGAGAAAAAGCGCCCTCTTGCCAGTCTTGTGGTTTTTGAAAATCAAAGTCTCAACTTGCCACCCACTGACGCTAGCAGGGAAACGGGAAGAGAAATAGCTACAGGGACAAAGACACCATATGGTAGAAAAGAAGGAAAAAAGATTATGCCTTGTGAGGTCATCAAAAGAGCTGAGGAGAAAGGCAAGGCAGGCAGGCCAGACAAGACATAAACTGAGATTATAAAAAAGAAAATTGGGGAGAAAAGCAATTTGTCTTAAGACAATACATTCCCTCTTGCTAATAGACTGCTCAATAATAGCATAAACTGAAGGAATTTAAAGCACAATATTGATCAAAACAATCACATTAACAGTTTTAGAGTCTGCTGGCTCTTATTCACAAGTATCAATCTCGTCCCTACAAATCCCTTTGGTCAAAAAGTTTGAACAAAACTAAACAAATAATGTATTTCCTCTCTAAATTTCTTGTTACTCCTTTTAAGAATCCTTCATTTGCATTAGCCATTCCACAAGGCACATGATTTTTACAAATTTCATCTGTCATAAATGTACTTCCAGAAAACTAAGTCAAGAGGCTTTTCTCATGCAGTTGAAACAGTTCTCAGTGAATGTTTAGCATTACAATGGCAAATTTATTTAACATATAAAATATAAGAAAACCTGCATTAAGGCACAAAATCCATGATGCATTTTTGCTATCCACATGCAAATTTCAAAACAATTAAAATAAGTAGTAACACCTAAACTTTCATTTTCAAAACATGTGATTTTATGTTAGTTTCAATGAAAGGCTTTAGAAAGACTGTACAACTTACATGCTTTTTTTCAAACACATAGTAGAATTAGGAGGGAGACTCCCCCCCAAAAATAAGACTATTGCAGAAAAAATAAAAGCAAAGTAAGGAAAGGAAGAGGTATGGATTTTAAATCTCTCACATGGTTCACTCAAGAAACAAAAGGAAGACAATCATTTACATCAAATTGCTGTTTGTCCCAAGTGGTGAGGGGGATATATTACCAGAGCCAGCAGTCTAAATAACAATAAAAGACAGAATTAACAAACAATGCCTTTTCTTTCTCTGCAGCAAAAGCCTCTCAGTCCTTTTCTTTGAAGCCTTAGCTGACTTGTACCCACTGGATTAAAAAACTTGGGCACTTGCATACTTTCCAAACACACTGAGCTTAAAGGGCAGCTTCCTTTAGAAAGAAATAGTCCCAAAGTTAAATTACACCTTCTTCTTCACCAACCCACCCACCCCCAACTCTTACTTATTCAAAAATAATTGTTTTTACATAGAATAAACCAATGTAAATGCATTTTGAATAATATAACTAAGTTGTTAGATGTGAGTTTATGTTTGGAATATCTGATAACCTGGCTTTGTCAGCAGACAGCAAAGATTTATGGCACTTAACTACACACATCAGCTGTTACACATTACTAATATATATTATTCATTGAATAAAAGTTAATGTCCATTAAGCGTGGAAAGTTTCGCTTTTATAATTAGTAGCCAAATTGCTTCTATACCAATGACAAATGTGGATGCTATTAACACCTTGACCAAAGTGCAGCATATTAAGGAAGATCAGCTTTCTTGCAAACAGTGGAAAGAGCTTAAGAGGGATTAATCCTTCAAGTTTGTCAATCTTCCTTTCCTTCCAGTCTCCCCCCCACCCCCACCCCTTGCATTTCTATGCTTTCTGAAGACAACAGATTGAGATTGCATCTGGCTTTTTACAAAATCAGGGGTTTTCTCAAGAACAGAGTAAAGATAACTGCCATTAACTACATAACTATAAATAAAGGGCACAGGTATTTTTTAAAAAATTAAAGAAACCTTTTCATATTAAAAGCAGGAGGCTTGCAAAATGCATGAGACAATCCTGTGATACTCGCCATGGAGTTGGTTAAATCTCATGGAGCTAGTCTGAAAAATAAAGCTACCTAACAGAAGAATACTTAATCTCTCACTCAACCAGCATAATATCAGTATTGAGAGTCCAATACTAGCCATGTTTATTCAAAAGTAGAGTAAGGGTAAAGTTTGTCCTTATCCACAGGTTTTTTTTTGTAACCCCAAGAAACAGTAGTCATCGCCTTCTTGTGGGAGGTCTTTCAACTTCCCAGTCTAGGTTGTCTTCCTCATATTCCCTGGAGGTCTCCCAAGGTGACATCCTGCTGAGCTTTGGAACCAAGACAAAGCAAGCAGTGCATTCTGTGGACCAGCTCTGTCCGCATTTTGATTTTGTATGGCTTCTTTCAGTTGTTTTATGCTTTGGTTGGTGTTGGGTATGTTGGTGTCTAGCTACCATGTTTTTGGCAGCCTTGGTTCCCTTTACTGCTGACTATTCTGATTATAACTGTCTTTTCCAGTGAGTTTGATTGCATGACATGGCTGAAATAAACAAGGTAGAATTTTTCCCTTCCAGCGATGTGTCTGGTTTTATACGCTCCAGTACTTGCTTGCTGTCCAAAAAATGTGAATAAACTTTCTCCAATATCACAACTCAAACAAACTGATAGTTCTCCTGTCTAATTATTTTTATAGTCCAACTTGCATAACCATAGACAGCTATGGAAAACATGAGTGTGGACTAATCTGCACATGTTCAATCACTTTGCTATCATTCCTCACAGTAGTCACAAGCTTGGTCTTTTTGATATTCAGGAAAAAAAGCCAAATCTCATATTTTCTTCTTTAAACCTTTTGATGAGATATTTCAGGCCTTCTTTGTTTTCCAAGAAAACAAAGGTCATCGGCTTCCTGATTACAGTGACTGCACCAACTTCACCAGATGTATTGGCATTCCCCATGATCTTCTTGTTATGATCAATACAATCGAAGGCTTTCTTGTATTAAGTAAAGCAAATGTTGGTGTTCTTTTGATACTGAAATTCCTCCATAATCCATGAAAATTTTCCATAATTTGGAGTACAGTCATGAATGATATGACCCCTTTGGAAACCAGTTTGAGCATCTGGTAATTCTCTTTTGATGGTTGGGTGATCATGGTGTTAAAGATCCTGCTGACATGAGAGGTAAGGGCAACTGTATGATAATTGGAGCAATCCTTTTCGGCAATGAAATGAATATTTTCAATCCTGTGGCCATGTGTTCATTTCCCAAATTTTTTGGGACAAGGCTGTGATGACTGTAAAAAACACGGGCCTCGACATTTCTGCAGGATACATCAACACTAGGGGCTTGTTGCTTGGCAGTTGTTTCATGGCCCACCCACCCTCCTCCTGAAAAATAACTAATTCTATTTTTATTCTATTTCTGCTTTCCTCATCATCCTGAGGAGACTTGGTCTCTTTGTTACTGACATACAGCTTATTTATTTATTTATTTTGTATTTCATATTTCTAAACAACCCATCTCCCTGAAAGAGGGGCTCTTTTGTATATTCTCGCCATCTGTTCTTGACACCTTGTTGGTCAGACAGTTCTTTCTCTTGTTTTTGATGCCTTTATAAGCAGTAAATTGTGTTTGAATCCCTATGACTTACACAAATGCATTCCTGGTATGGCCCTCCATGGAGTTATCTTGTGGTTGATTGCAGTGCTGGTTCAAGTAAACTCCACTGTCTTTCCTTACTGCTCTTGGAAAATTTGCATTCAATCACTCAGCTATTCTGATAGTTTCATCTAAGTTATTGGGGCATAGACTTGGTCAACTGTGATTTTGAGGTGCTTAGCAGATTTGGATGGACATAATATGAACATTAACCATTGAGAAGCATTGCCTGGGTGAGTTTCTTACTTATGATAAATGCCATTCCATTTGTTTATTTGGTGTCATGTCCTGAGTAAAAGAGTTAGTGAATTCCTCAGAGTGGTACATTCATTGATGCCTTGACTACTCACTTAAGGTCCTTGCTTTTCCTCAGGAGTTGTTGGGTACTTTCCGGTCTGGGGGGTCCTACCAGTAGGCATTATATCTGATACATGTGAGAGCCTTTCCATAAAAAATTCTGGATATGATTTTTACAAGGCAGTTCACCAAGTGTTACACCAACCATCTTCATTTATCTGAACTTGGGACTGGTATGCAAGTGCATGGATGGGTCAAGGCAAGGTCACTCAGATGATAATTCTCTACATGTTTACTTAAAAGTAGGACCCATTTATTTCTGGATTTTTTTCTCAGTTATAAATAGGACAGGAGCATCAATCCACCATCTTCAAAATCAACAATTCTTGTTAATTTATGGAAATCTCAATTTTTTAATAATAATTTTTTGCTAAACTTCCCAACTCGAATGCCTACCATAATAATACTTCTTGTAGAAAGAGTAGCATAAAGAATCAAAATGTAACATTAGCTGGAATGATGTACCCTCATTAAGTATGCTTAGTAGAGTAGCATTTTCTTTAAAGGGATGACAATCAACCTTATCACCACTGAGTATAGCAACAGAATTGTTTTAATTTTAATCTACCTTAGAAGCATCACTTATTTGAATTAGCCTTGAAAAGCATGTATTATGATATACATATATGTAATAATGCACCATTAAGTCTCTTTTTACAGAACAACTGGGTTCATATGTAGCCAAGTATAATATAGTTTGTCAAGTTTTCGCTGAATATATTGTATAATAAATTATTTTAGTTTGTTACAGGTTAATGTGACTCTAGTCAACTTAGCTTATTCATCTATCATTAAGAAATAAGAACTTCATATGAAGTATAAGAAAAATTCAAATACTACAGGATCATGCATACATGTGAATGAGACTAATTAAACTGCCTGTCCCTGTGGGTGACAGACAATTTGATTACCTTAAGATATCTGGATTACATCTCACAATATTATGGGATGATGGGAGTTGTGATCTAAAATACTTGGATAGCACCATTCCCAGGTCTGTTTTAGCCTACCAGGATAGCAAATAGTTATTAGACCTGAAAGAAACCACATAACCAGACCCACCCAAGTAGTATGGCATTCATACACATATTGAAACTATCTGAAATTATACCACAAGGAAGCAACTTCCATGTGATTTTGGTATACAAATAAAGAAACAACATATTTTGAAATAAAAGTGTATAGAAATAGAGTCAGAAAATTAATCAGCAATGTTAATAAGTAATTCCCATAGAAGTGAATGAAATACGTTTTCAAAAAGCTTATCAAGAATCAGTTTGGCAAGTTTATCATCTAATCTCTAATATTCCCATTACTAGTCACCCTAAGAACTGCCACAAAAGCAATTGATTTGGAACACTATTTATGCTCCTACAAATAGGATAGGAGATGCCATTCAAACAGATCTTAATATGATAGAATATGTTGTACATGCAGAAGCTATAAAAGATTATCTCTATAGTAAAGAAGAAGATTGTCTCTATAGTAAAGAGACTTCCTCCTACCATGCTCCCACTGATGTCTATCTCATTCAAATATGAACAGAAGTAATGCCCCATGGGTGGTAATAAGATTCTTATTGTATCTTCTCTCAGCAGAAATGCAAAGAGGCTGGTCAAAGTTAGATTCATTTTGTTACAGTAAACCACAAATATGTGTGGATGTTTTCCATGCTATTCACAAACAGTTTGGCTGGCACTTTTTGTCTCTTGAAATAAAATTGTTCAATCAGTAAAGACTAAACAACAGGGAAAGCCCATACTCTCTTCTCTCTTTCTGCCAATTTCTGAAATACATATTTTATAGTAAAATCATGCAAAGCTACTTAGCTTGTACAAAGATGAGTTTTATGTACATTTACCTAAGAAAACTTTTCACTGAACTCAATGGAGTTAACCTCTGAGGAAATGGGGTGCAGTGGTTAAGACACTTGCCTAGAAGCAAGGGGGGAAAGATTCTAGTCTTCACTTAGGTACAGTGACTTTGGGCCTGTCATTTTTCCTCAGCCCTAGACTGGAAAGGTGGAAAACATTGATCTACCAATCTGCACTGGATTAATGTGGTAGATTACAATCCATAATGTTCAGTGAAGAGGATTTTATCCTGAACTGGACTAAATTTGACTTGATAATAACAACAATAATAATGTATACATTGTGCTGTCAGAAAAATCCAAGTTTTCCACAGAAAGGAAAGATATGGATTCTTCTTAAGCATTAGACACCTCAAGGAAAATAAAGGGGAAGGGCACAATTAACATATTTCTAGTTTTTGGCCAAGATTATTATTTCTTCTTAAGAAAGAAAAACAAGCATTTCAATCACAATGGTACAAGATCTGCAAAGTTATTACAGCAAAGAGTAATTCTTATTAAAAGAGAACAAGGCTCCATTATCACACTGGACATAGTTAGAAAGACTTTCTGTGCTCTTTACTACTAATCACCTTAAACAAATCCCAGCAGTTGAAGAACACTGGAGTTGAATTGGAAAATTATTTCTAATTTTAGGCTGCAACACCCAGAGAGAGGGACATTCTCACTCAACCTTATTTGCAAGAATTAAATATATAATCACCAACACCCTTACAGTTTCTATCATTTTGCAACTATCGCCTAATACTGAGGTTGTTTCAATTGCATTTTCCCATTAGGACAGAAGCCAGGGAATAAATAAAAGATACATATAACTTTTTGGAAAGCTATCTGCTGTTTTGCCTTCCAACCACACTCCCCATGAAGCCATAAGGTTCCCTTTCCCTCCCCCCAAATAAACTCAGAAATGTTATCTCCCATCCCATAATAAAGCAGCAAATGGCAAACCCTTGAAACCTCCAAGCCAAATAACAGAAAATCTAAGCATCTGTCACTTCCTGGGGTGAAAGAAATAGATTGAGTGGGTAAACAAAAGGAAGAAACATTATTTTAAGCCTCTAGCTTATTAATAGTCCCTCTCTAATCTGTGCTATGTCCTGTTATTTCTCTCCTAGGCTCAGAGTCTCCCATTCTTCTTCAAGTCAAGCCAGATTAATCTGTTAATTTGTTTATATATTTATCTATTTGTTTATGAAATATGAACACTGAGGAGGCTATGGACCAAATTATTCCACTCTCAAATGATGAAGCATGCCATCTCTCCCTTCCATTACAGTGCAAGGCAAACTAGAGTAGATCTGAAAGAGCTTTAGAAAGTGGCTGCCCATCTAATGATTTACACCAGGGATCAAAGGGTGGCCTAACAGCACCTTTTTGCCTGCTTCATGTCATCAGGAAGGCAAGGAGGATGCAAGAGGCACCAAATGTAAGACATGTTTAATCTGCCAGGGGGGAACACCACTTTGTCACAGTTGAATGCACAATCAGGCAACTGCCTTAGCCAGCACTGTTAAGTCTTCCACTGGAGTCTTAAGCACATTTCAGTCTCTCCCCCCCCCTCCCTATGTTCTCATAAATCTTGCTGCTATTAAAGGGAAAAGAGAGAAAGAGATGCTGGATGAATTGGCCACAGCAGTCAGCCCGGCCACCCCGCCATGGCACAAGGTCAGATGTTAATAGGGCCACTTGTATTCAGGTTCTCTAAACAATCGCAAAGCTTGTTGAACCGAGTCCTAATGTTTCCTGAGCCCGAAAAGTTTTGGGCCAGCCAGGGAGTGCACAGGAAATAGGGCTCTCTCTCCCCCCCAAAACAAAGGGGGAGAGCAACCAAACAAGCCACTCAGGCAAATTTCCCTTGGTAGTTTCCTGGTTTGCCTCTGGCTTCACTCAATACCGATTAACCACACTCAGCTGGAAAGGGAGGCAGCAGAGGTGTTTATTGAAACAAAGAAGTAGACATCCCCCTCCTTTAAGGGGGGGGAAAGAACTGGTCATACCCCCAACTGCCATTGAGAAACACTGTGTAGGGAAAGGAGGGGTGTTCTTTGTATTTCTCCACCCACTCCAGCAAAAAGGTGGTTGGGGGGGGGGAGCAGGCAATTCCCAGTAGCCATTTCACTTCAGACTAGGGTCGGGATGGGAGAAAAAAAGCTGATAACTTTTCCATCCCTCGTGTCTGATCCAAAGGGAGCATTTATTCGCTTCCTATCTTCCATGCTGAGACTTTGGACTTAAAATTAAGGCGAGGCTGGCGCGACGGCGATGTTATATAGCTCTACTCCACAGTTCCCCAAAACGATGGCATTTTGTAAGGAGCCTCCTGTATTTTTGATATGGCACGCATCGCTGAAAGGAGTCGGGGGGGGGGGAGAAAACTCTTCGTGGTCTCTCCAGGACAGTTTTCCTCTTTGAAACCGCGGGAAAAGGATTGCATTCCCCGAGGCCATTTAAGCCCTAATCCCTGAACGAGAATGTAACCAAGATCGCTGGTGAACCCCAAAAGCGGTTTGAAGGCTAATCTATTTCCACACAGCTCCGCAGGACTCGGGAAGGCTTACTTCTGAGTAAGCAAGCCTACACAGGTTAGAATTACTCCCAGAAGGAAGGGGGGAAACCCCGCGCTTCCAAGGCGTGCTTAGTCCCCAGCGGAGGCTGCTTGTAGCCAGGGAGTCGGCAGGGCAAGCCCATCGCCACGGGTTCAGCATGCTCAGGAAAGGGCTGCAGACAGACATCTCTTGTCCCCGGTACAAGGCTGACTTAGTAAGGGAGCCTTTCGCTCCTGGGGGGAGATAACTGATGGAGTTACGGCGGGGCCCTTCCTTCTCTCTCCCCCCCCCCCAAACACCCGAAGGCTCCCTTCTCCATCTCAGTACAAACGAGGAGCAAGGAGGAACGGGCGGGGTCCCGCTCACCACATTCAACAGTTGGCTTTCGAGTGGGCTCAGCCCGAGGACAACCTCCTCTGGCAGCTCTGCCCTTCGAGGGCGCAACTCTGGGCTCAAACAGCAGTTGGCGGGCTGCGAGACGTTGCTCAACCCTCGCCACCCCGGGCCGTCGAGCTTCTTTTCGGGCTTACCTGCCGCGATCAGAGGAAGAAGCCCGGACGCTGCCAGCAGGACTAAGAAAGCGGCGCTGGCTGCGCCCATGCTGGCGCCGGCCAAGAGCGAGGGACGAGGGGGCCGCGGCCGCCGGTGCACAAAGAGGGGCTTTGTGGCCTCGCTCGCGTCTTCTCGGGGCTAACTGGCGGCGGCAACGGCGGCGGACTGGAGTTTCCCGACGAGGTTGCCTGTCCGACCAGCCCCCCGCTGGCTCCTAGCTGAGGGAGGAGCTGCCGCTCCGCCTTCTCCGAGCGGGATCCGCGCCCTGCAAAGTGGCCGCGGCGGGCGAGGGGAAAGCGGGAGCTGAGGCCGCCTGGTGGGCGCGTACGTCCCTTCAGGCTGACCAGCGTCTCCTCTGGCTGTCCTGCAGCCCGTCGGCCGGTTAATGACCGGCCTGCAGTCCCAAAGCGAAGGGAAACCGAGGGCGGGAGTGAGGGGTGGGGCGCTCCCTTCTTTTGGCAGCCCTCGTCCGTCGAAGGAAAGGACGGCAGAAAGCCTGGCCTGGCCTGGTCCTGGGCGCACAGCGCTGTGCGGGGCTTCAGAAACTAATCACGAAGGAGAAAGATTGGATGCCACCGGGGCAGATCACGTTGCTTTGCAGGCTTCGTTGGAAGGCCCAAATCGGAAACAAGACCCATCACGTTTAGTGGGTCTTATCCCCGAGTAGATAAGACAGCTGCTGCCTTAACAGTGTCAGCTAGCATCTGACTTGCATTGCATTGCAAAACGCAATATAAATCGCACCGAAGTAGGATCACCGTTTCTGAGAAAAGCTGCATCTGTGGAACGGGCCACAAAAGTTCTTAGTGCCTTTTTAAGTTCCTGTAGTAGGCACTTTAGTTATTGCCTCTCTACAAGAACTAATGAAAATGTATACAAATTTTACTTTCCACAAAAATACAAAGTTTGGATAGTAAGATAAAGCAGATCCTGCCAATTATAATAAATACTTGATTTCGGCTTAACAAGCAAGGAATCTTTTCCCAGTCTGGGATTATTTTAAATGTGTATAGACAATTTAGACTTAACAACACTAACCCTTGATTCTTTTTGCAGATAACTAAAGCCACAGCTGCCTGAATTTCTGGCTTTTCATCAAAATAAAATCCATTTTTTCAGGATTGTGTTTCAGTCAGTTCACCCTATTGGCCTATTCCATATGCAAGTTACCTTGAGTAGCAATGTCGGAAAGCTCAGTGCTACACCTGGCTCTGATGGAAAGGAGAAATCTGAGTTGGGTGTTGTCAGCACTCAATGCTTCATCCCAGGTTCTTTAAGAACCTCTTCCAACTATTTTATATACTTATCCAATAGCATGTGGGGAAATTTCCAAAATGGATTCATGGTGAACCACATAAAACAGCTGCTACAGCACAAAATAATAAGTTTCCCAGCACCACTTTCAGGAACTAAGACAATGTTACCATTCAATCTTGTTTGCGCACAGGTTAAAATTCCACTGCCAGTGGTATCCAAAATTTATTGGACATCCAAGTAGTATCAAGATAGCCAAATTTTCTTTATTCATTTGGAGAATGATGATCCAGACAAACCAAATCCCTGATGCTTACTATGTAGGCATATAAAACTGGCTACAGAAGAAAAATTGTATTTTGCCAATAAAGATTTTATATTGGTATCATTGATTAGTTAAGCACAAATAATTTCAGTTACTGTTTTTGCTCATGTTCATTTGTTGATATTCTATGGCGGGAGGTTTGTGTGAAACTGGCTTATCCCTATTGGCTAATAGCCTCAAATCTTTGTATGTTGATTTACAAGGTATGAAGAAAGAGGAATCTTTTCCTGTTACTCATCTGAACACACTATGAATACTATGGCACTTCTGCTTTCCGAATTCTCTATCCCCACTGATAGGATTGTTCTCCCTGCTGAAAATTTAAATGCACTCCATCTATGAGTTAGACTTAGAGAACTCAATAGCAATAGATAGTCAATTATACATAAGAAAAAGCTGTGAATCATTCAAGGTCTGATTAAAAACTATCTCTGCAAAAAACAAGTGCGTGAGACCTCCTGAGAATGTGATAAGATGTATTTGAACATTTTTAAATATAGTTCATAGCATTTGAAAACATTTTAATTATTTGATTCCAACATTTATTACAGATAGTACAACAGACAATAAATACCAAAGTAAATAAGTTCTTTGTATACAGAAACTAAAACATCAATAAAGTTATTGATCTTTGTAAAGACCATTCCAACACTGCCACCATTGAAAAGTCCCTGCATTGGATCACCATTTGATAAACTTTTCCTAATGGTCAGACAGTGAGGTGCAGACACAAATATAGTATAGTATCAATAAATAAAAATGAAAAAAATGTACAAATTGTGATAGCATAACAATCAAGACTGCCAATATTGGGGCATGAATATAATCTTAAAGATAGAATGACAGTGTCTAGGAAATTTAACTGATATATACAATCTGGAGTGACATTGATGGAATGTCAGACTTCCAGGGATGTATGACAAAATTGGATCTTAGAAAGTTATAAATGGAGTAAAAGTCCAAATAAATTTGGAATATTGATACTTTTATAATAAGGTAACTTATAAAGAACAAACAGCTTCTTATGGGAAATGTTCACAAAACAAAAACAAAGACAAGCAATTTCATGATTTCAAAAATGACACTAGAGGGGACTAAAGTTTTTAAGTAGAGGAAAGATTTACAAGCTTGTAAAATATTGCAAAATATTATAACAGTAAAAATACTGAAGGAGATTCTTGAAGAATGGAATCATAAAATAATAGCTATACTATCAACAATGTTCACAATGATGTTTGCTTCTATTGACAGGCTATATCCAAAATATGTTTTTGAAGAAATGATAGATGTATGCCAAAGTTTATTATCTGACAAGACAGATATGGCACTGAAAGTTGATTTACAACTGACAGGCCAAAGTAATGATTTAGAAATTGTTTTAATGGATCTACAGGCTATTTTACTGTCCAGGGTTTAAAATTTAAAAGGGAAATGCAAAAGACAAACCAAGAGAGTGACTCAGATTGATTTTTTTTATTGGGTTTGTTAATGTCTTGAAAAATCCTGTGTGATTGGCTAAAGAAGAAATGAAGAGAAGTCCTACAATAATATTTGAATAAACTAAAGATTAAGACTGTTAAAAGGAAAAGGAAAGAATATAAAATTGGTTTATTTGATCGGGGTTAAACAATATATAATTACTTCTGATCATCCTTTATGGACTTTCTGCTGACAGCAGGATTGAAAAGATGTTTTATTTATTTGTTTATAGGCAGGGCTTTTTTTTCTCATAGAATGCCCAGAACGGAGTTCCGGCACTTTTTTTGAATAGAACCTTGTAGGGTAGGCAAGGCAGGTTGTATGATGTGTGTGAGTTCCGGCACCTTTTTATATATATATATATAAAAAGCACTGTTTATAGGCAATAGGTGGGATATGGGGTGAAGAGATCAATGTTTATAATCTTAGAGGGGGTGAAGAATCACTAAATTTGTTTATACATGTGTTGAAGGTTGGAAGTCACTTTTTATATATTTCTTTTTTCTTCTTTCTTTTCTCTCATTTTTTCTTGCGCTTTTTACTCTTAGTATTCTATTTTCTTTAGTTCATCATTATAATCAAAAGTCTTAATAAAATTATAGACAGCAAATTGGAGTGACATCCAGGTATAACAAAACCAAAAGGTCCCTTTTCCCTATAAGCTATTTTATATTGCTAATTGTAGTCTAGTAAATAGTTGCAGCTTTCTGGACATGGGCTCCAGAAAGGAAATCCCAACCAATGAAGAAGAAAGAATCAATACTACTGAAGATAATAATTTGTTTCTATGGTCTCCTCTTGCAGTCAGAAATTCAGAAATATGAAACAAGAATATATTGAAAAACAAGTGAAATGGTACTCCATAATATTTTGGGTTGCATTCGGAGTTTCTCTGCTATGAATGGAATGGCTTCTTCCATTTTAACTTATTCTTCCCTCTAATTATTATCTTCCAGGACAGTTTATTACATACTTGGGGGAGGGTGTCTGGGGATCAGTCAAAAAGCCTTTCTCCCTTTTTGGCTCATGTTCACCCTTCTCTATTTTTCCAGCACATTGTCAATGGTGTACTATCCAATCCAAACACTGTCCAGTTTTTTAATTGCCAATTTGAAATTCATTTTGAATTTCAAAATTCATTGTCATGACATATTGACTTCAATCCTCTGATAACATAGCAAGGTTTGTCTAATTCCTGGTGATAATAAGCCGAAATGGAAAACTATGTACTAAAAGGGAAAATAAGATAATGAGATTCAATATTCTCATCTAAAGCTGTTTTTTAACAAATGTTGTATTTTATTGCTTAACAAAAACCCGGGTTACTGCAAATTTGGATAAAAAGTAATAGGGAGTTTTAAGGATCAACAAGCTTTTTCTCAGATTAACTAAATAAAGTAGGAACAAGGCAACTGTTCAGATAGGTTTTCATTTAATGTTTAGAATGAATGAGCAATAATGTATAAGAGATTCAAAAACCTCAATTTTACAGATACTTGAGGGAAGGAATGTCTGTTAAAGCTCATGTCCCTTAAATCTAAATGTATATGATATATATACATCCATCATACAGTTCCTCTTCCCTGACAGTGAATCCCTACAAAATATACAAATAGGCTGAAAAATAGTTTTTATCCCAGAGCTGTGAGCATATTGAATACTACTGCATAGTGCAACATTGAAGTGCAATATTAGGGGCAGTGCAATGGTGAATAGAATGTGAAGGATGTGTGTATATAATATATGTTCTTATTTGTGGTTTTTACTTGTGTGTGCACTGTGGACAGCACTTAATTTCGTTGTGAGTTACACAATGACAATAAAGTTTATTCTCTTCTCTTCTCTTCTCTTCTCTTCTCTTCTATTCTATTCTATTCTATTCTAATTATGTTTTTCCATCAAAGAATATACATTTGATATACCGTAGATTATATATTTTTTTCTAAATTATATAAAATCTACATGCAAACTCTAAATGTTACTTTTATAAGTCTGTGGGACAGAATAGTGAGGCAGAAATATCTCATTAAGTACCTAAATATGTTTTGGAAAAATGCACATTAGAATACAAATATGTTTGAAAGCAAATATGTAGCAAACAATACAGCAATGCTGGGGGAGGGGAGAAACAAAATGTTTACAGGGTCTTGTAGTCCATTAATCTTGTACAGAGGAAAATATGGCCATTGATATGTTTTTGTTAGTCTTAGCTGTAACCTGGACATCTATGTCACTTTTAAGTAAAGTGATCAAAAACCAATTGCTCTTTCTAACAAACTGTCCAAATTCATTATAGAAGTAATACACAGTCTAAGATCAGATTGTCCCAGAGAACATGAGCCTTTTTCGAAAACACAGGGGATTACATTTCACTCAATTCAGTGTTAAAAGTAAATTGAGTAACGTTACCCAGTGAAGGAGTCTAAAATTCTTTCTGATTGGCCTTTGAAATTTGCAAAACATTTCAAGAATGATTTATTGCAGTTGTCAAAGTCATTTGGAAAAGAACTCAAATAGTATGTAGCCCTTTTATTAGGGTTATTCTATACATGTGAAGAAGTCTTGGGTTTAAAAGATTTTTGTTCCTTATAACACAGAAACACTCTTAGTACATTTTGTAAGGCTGCTGGGCTACAAAACCTTTTGCCACGAAAGATTGCTCTTCTCCAAATTTGCCTAACAGATTGGAGAATACTTTTACTCATAGTACATTTCCCCCCCTCCCGGTTGCCTAAGGGCCATTTGACTGATACTTGCTTATACATATGGTCCTTTTCATGTTCTGTATGTGATTATACTGCATGATAGAAACAAAAAACACATCTAAAAGCTGCTGTGTGGCAAGGAGAAGGAGAATCAAGGATAGCACTTTAAGAGTTTTTTTTTCCTAGGCATTATCCAACCTAACTCAGATGACCTGAAAAATAAATGCTATATGATGATAAGTCTATCTAACAACATTGGGAACAGTGTTTCACTAGGTTTCAGTATACATATCCTTAGGTTTGTTTCCAGAATTCCTGAGGAAGTGAGGGTGGAGACAGTATTTGTCCATATAGCCACTTGGCCTACATAAAAAGCAAATTACAGGCATGTCTTCCTTTTCTTCCATGTCACCACCCACAGTTCAGCTTTCCATATATTGTAAACACACCAACATGGCTGGTGGAAGGTTAGATAAATGATACCAAAAAAAGTTCTTATCTGCCATTTACGAATGGGTGGATTAACACCAAAATGGGTTGGAGTGGAAGGGCGAGAATGAGACCTGGATAGATACATTTTGAGAGGTGAAGGTAGAAATTAAGTCATAGAAGTTAGATGACACACAAAGGAAACAGAAGTGGAGTGGTGGAGGTAGATGAAGATCTGAGCAATAGGAAAGGAAAAGCTAAATGCATCATCCAGAAACTAATGTAGAATCACAGTACAGGATGAATGAAGACATCACTGCATGAGAATCTGACAGAATTACATTTAAAAACTAGCAGTTATGATGAGCAAGAAGACATGAAACAGGAAAGTCCTTATCACAGTTTTTGAATGAGCAGGGTTGCCTCACATGATTGTATTAATTGAAGGATTAACAAAGCCTTCCAAAGTGCATCAAATCAGTAAAGGGTAAGTGTTCCAAAATTGGAAACATTCATCAAGCAGTGCAAACTTCCTCACAGCCCATGGGAGACCGCAAGTCATCTCCTGGAAAGATTTTTTTGTAAAACATGCATGGATTCATTAGCCAAAGAAGAAAAGGGTCCATTGTGTAGATTTACTTTCTAAGATACTGTAATTCCAAAATTACAATGATCATATGCATGTCTTTATGCAGATAAAGGAACTATTTCAAAAATCAGTTCTCTTTGATCTGAGCACTAAAACTCAATCACCCCACATGTTAGACAAATGTTTACAAACATATGACCTACAAAGGGTCATGTTACAAAACGCATGTGAGTTTTAAAAATTGTCCTCACTGAGGACAATAGCAGTGAGGACAATAAAGAGATCAAACAATTTTCACTATTTTCCTTTATTTGGAAGATGAACATGCAAAATGAGAAGCAAAATTAACTCCCCTCCTTTCTTAATAACAAATCTACTCTTGTAAGGACCTGACAGAAAGATTGTGCTTATTAATGCAAACTTTAGTTGATTTGTACACAGTTATGTGCAAACTTTCTGAATTAAAGCATTCGAAAATAAAATCTGCAATATACGTCTTGAGAATTACGTCCCATTCTTCATTTAATTCCAAGAACACTGTGTCAAAGAACAAGGAAAACATTTTTAGATAAACACGGTCTACATGTGATCACTTAGCCTATTAAATCACAAAAATCTTGGGTTCAAGAACATTAAGGCATTCCTTATGTAAGCATTTACTACTGCAATGAATTGTAAGAGGAGACCTCTTTATGTTTCTCTTCTAAAATCTAAATAATAAATAACACATGATTAAAACATAATAAGCTTTCCATATGTTCTACAAAACATTTGCTGTTTTTTTTTCCAGTATTTTGGGGAGGGAGAAACTTTCCTGGGAGAAGAGAAAGTTTTCTTTGCTGTTAGGTCTTTTCTTATTTGGGGGCCATATTGCTGTTTTGAACTATTTTCATGCTACTCTTAAACCTGTTAAACTCATAAAAACTAAGGGAGGAGGAGGAGAAGGGGAAGGAGAAGGAGAAGGAGAAGGAGAAGGAGAAGGAGAAGGAGAAGGAGAAGAAAACATATATATCCTTTCCCATCTACAGCATGGTTTTAAAGTTACATGGTTTTAAATTTATTGATGCATGTAATAATAATAATAATAATAATAATAATAATAATAATAATAATAATAATAATAATAATAATAATAATAATAGTAAAGTTGGAAGGGACCTTGGAGGTCATCTAGTTTAATGTCTAGTTTAACGAAGAGAAGGACGAGGGGGGACATGATAGCAGTGTTCCAATATCTCAGGGGCTGCCATAAAGAAGAGGGAGTCAAACTATTTTCCAAGGTGCATGAAGGCAGGACAAGAAGCAACGGGTGAAAACTAAGCAAGGAGAGAAGCAACCTAGAACTAAGGAGAAACTTCCTGACAGAACAATTAACCAGTGGAACAACCTGCCTCCAGAAGCGGTGAATGCTCCAACCCTGGAGGTTTTTAAGAAGAGACTGGACAGCCATTTGTCCGAAATGGTATAGGGTTTCCTGCCTGAGCAGGAATAATTTCCTTATCTCTTGAATAATTTCCTTATCTCTCCATGTAGAAAAAGTGTAAAAAGATTTTTGTCCTTGTTGTTACATACTCAACTCCCCCTCCCCTTTCAATCATATAAGATCATAAGCCGTGCCTGCTGATTGGATCTTCTGACCTATCTAGTACAGCAACCTTCCCTCTCAGTGGTCAACCATTAGTCTCCTAGCAGCATAGAATTTGATGTAAAAAAACCCCTATTGCTATTAACACATAGCCTTCTATTCCTACCAGCAAGGCTAACTGAAATAAAAACTTATGCTGCTTATAGAACATGTTTAGACTTAGCATTTGGCAAAATACCAGAAATAATTTTTTTCCCACACACCAAGAGACACACTGAGAACACTGTTCTGTAAATTTGGCATAAGAGCTACCATTGTTAAGAAATAACAACAGGCAGATCAATCATACTCTGTATGTCTGTATGTGCCTGTGTGAAAAAATAGTTACTCATAAGCAGAGAAATGTATTTTAATTTTTCTTTTCAATTTCTAAAAGTCTTTTCTTGGTTCAGTAGGAAGTAGCTGCAAAGTTGTTATATTTTCTCGAACTCCAGGTCTATGTTCAGGAATTGGAAAGGCTACATACAGATTTTGCACTTCCAGGTCACATCCTGATATAGTAAAACACACTTTCTTTTTCTTTGAATTTGGAAAAAGGACCATTAGCCGTTTTTAGATGAAATCTTGGAGATATTTGCAAGATCAGATCTCCTCCTCTGAGATCAGATCTTTCTCCTGCTCGAACATCTTTGCAATTGAGATATAGAGTTTTGTGGCATTTTAAAGACAAAGATACTCATCTCTATGGAAGCTTTCCAAGGTTGCACTCAGTTTCTTTGCACAAATCCTGTTAAAAATATATTCCTGCAAAAAAAGGTGGCGGAGGGCAAGATACTTCTAAAAGCCCCTTCTTATCTCTAAGTATGATACTGTGTTTCCTTCTATATTGAATGGGAGATCATTCAGCAGTATCAAACATGTGCTTTGCACATCCTTTCATGTAGCAATTAATTTAGAGTTTCCAAGTTGCTCCCAGATCTGGGAGAGATCTCTGCTTGAGAGCCAAACATTGATTTAAAAAACGCATGTATAGACCACCCTCCCTCAACAAATGATGCATGGAGGGGAGAGATAATAAACTTTTTTATTCCTTTAATCTTCCTCTACTGCAATCCTCATCTCCATTCCAATCAAAGACCTTTTTCTCTACAAATATATTGCGTAGAAATATCATTAACTACAGTACATTTGTCTTTAAATGAAATTAGGGATGAAACCTGGAGAGCTGCTGTCCATTATTAAATACATTGATATTAATCCTATTCTCTCCAGGAGAGTATATCAAGCACACCTTCTTTTAATTTTCCCTCATACCAACCCTGAGAGGTAAGTTGGGCTAAGAGATACTTGTTAATTCAGAATCACCTAGTCCAGTGGTGGTGAACCTATGGCACGCATGCCAGAGGCAGCACACGGAGCTCTCTCTCTGTGGGCAAGCGCCATCGCCCCAGCACACGTGGTCTCTAAAAGTTCGCCATCACTGGCCTAAGGCCAGCCAGCCTGGAGCCGCCATTGGGGAGCCCACCTTCCCACCTGCCAGAGACCCCCTGGATCTCCCCCAACCCTGCCTGGATCCCACAGATGTCCCTCCCCATAAGCAACATCAAGGTGACCATGCCCACCCAATCTGCCATGACTACTGTAGCCACACCCATCCAGTGGCCATGCCCACCCAGTCTGCCAAGCCCACTGTAACTGCGCCCACCGAGTGGGCCATACCCACCCGGCACCCGGCGATACATAAGTGGGTTTTGGGTTGCAGTTTAGGCACTCGGTCTCTAAAAGGTTTGCCATCACTGACCTAGTCTGTTTCCATGCCTGAAGAGGAACTTGACTCTAGGTGTATTGGGTGTTAGCTTAACAGCTTAATCACTGCACGCACAGACCAGAAGCGTGAATGACTTGCCTTTGTACAAGGAAGCTTTAGATGTTCATCTGATTTTCATACTGTGTGGAGCTATCACGTTACCTCTGAAAATCCATGCTTTGTCATTACAGTGAGGAGTAAAACATATACATTCCTGGGGGCTAGGGGAATAATAATAGAGGCTTACAAAAGAGCAACTAGCTTCTGGGCTGCTTAATCTATTCTTTTACATCTTTAGAATGCAAGCTTAAGATTTTTAAACATCTGGTCACAAAATTGTTTGCTTTCCATTTGATGAAACAAGATCTTGTCAAAGATCTGTTTGCAAGGCCATCTGTAAAAAATGTGACTGGTGCAAGAAGCCACAAAATTGTAGATACAAGTGCTTCTGAGTTCAGTGGGGCTTATTTCCAAGCATGTATGCTTAGGAAATTGTGGCCTAATGATTAAAAGTCCTTGATCATCTTTGTGTTTAACTGTGTGCTATTTTATACCAATAAGTTCACTTTTCTTTCAAAATGCTATTGATAGCTGCCTTGCTCAGGCTTTAGTTCATAAATTTTCAGTGGCTTCATAATTGTTTCTAGATTCCTGGAAAGTTATTTTTGTTCCACACACTAAATCTATAACACAATTAGCTGGTTTTTAAGAACCCTATCCTTCCAATAATATTATGCAGGTACAGGTGTTAATATTAATCCAGAGATAATTAAAAGTCCACAGTTGGAACAAATGCCTAACTTTGCCTCTTCACTTTGCTGATTCTAACTTGCTGATTCTAACATTCACTGGATGTTGAAGAGTTTGTGGGTGGCTTTGCAGCTCTATGAACTTCTAGAGATGGAGGCTGCTTGAATGCATCAAAGAATGGTTTTATTCATAATAACACCCTGTATTAATATACTTCTTCCCGATGCATCGCATAACCCTATTGGGTAATTATCACCATTGTTTTCTCCTACTTTTCATTTCCACCTGACCTCTCTTTTTACTATTCTATCCTGCAAGTGTGGGTGGGTATTTCTTGTTCTTTCTCAGAATAATCTACATGCTTGGATAAAGAGGACAGTAACCAGCTATTACTGTCCCCTCTATCAAATAGACCAGACCAAGGCACAGATTGCCTTCACTTCTCCCAAATAATGAAAGTACTGTTCAGTACTGGAAAGGAAGTTAAAATCTTCATTTAAAGGTGTTCTTTGTTGTTGCAAATGGCAATTTATGAGTACAAAATTGCATTCGAGAGATAAGTTAAAAAGCAATTCAGCCCTTCATTTCCATTGCAGAACCACTGAGAACCAGTTTAAGGCAGTGGTTAAATTGGGAGGCTCTGAATTCCAGTCCTCCCTTAGGCATGGAAGCCAGTTACTCTTTTTCAGCCCAATCCCCTCACAGGAATATTGCTGTTGTTCTAGGAAAATAGAGAGAAGAAATATTATGTACACTGCCTTGAGCTGAACAAAATTAAAGGTGAGATATATATCTAATAAGGAAAATATATCCATTCTCCATTCACATCCATTTACAGTAGTGCCATAAATATATATACAATATATTGAAAGACCTGAATACCTCTAGTATTGTATATTCCCAGAGTGGCATACACACTATAAATACTGCACAAGACTTGTAAGGCGTTGTGTAAAATTCAGTGGAATGTGACCTTATTCTTAAACTAAAAATGGAAACATATTTTTTAACTGCTGACTTCAACTCAGCTAGTTGTGGTGAAATCAATCATGATGTGGAAAGGCAGGAGATGGTGCAGGGCTCTCCTATGTTGCTATTAAAATCTCAAAATAAGACAAGATTTTCCACACAGGAGTGTTTCATCCTTGAGAATAAACTTTTTAGATAATAACATAGGTATATTTTTTGAAGATTAAAAAAACAAAAGAGAAGTTGGTACAATATTTATTTTATTTCATTTTTGTGCACCTTAAGTTTGCAGACTATGAATCACTTTACAAGTTTATTTGTGGAAAAAGTAACTTAGATCTGGTAACAAAGCTCTTTGTATTTGGTTAGGAAACAGAAGAAAATCTGGCAGAAGCAAAATATACTGTACTTTTTAAAGAGTGCATGGGAAGAAAATGCAATGTAGCCTAGTCTGATTTTTCTGCACACATTTAGAAATCAGTTCCACTGCATTAAGAGGAGTTTAATTATAACCAAGTTGCTTTTACTATTTCTGAAATTTTGGCTACTGATTTATAAATTGGAATGCACCATATAATAATCAGCATATTATATGGAATGCACCATATAATAATGTTGTTGGACATACAAATTATGAAAACCATTTAGCATTTTACTTTGTTTGTTGTACATAAAGTAAACCAGTATTATACTGAAGTTATGCAACTCTTTTCCTTGAGAGGCAAGATCTGAAATGGTACTTAAACTAGGGTACAGCCTCCAGACTTTCAAAAAATTGCCATGACATAGTCATTCTTAATGGGAAATGAGAGGAAAACACAAATTAAAAACTTTCTTGTGTATCAATCTCTTTCTCTTCCTTAAGAGAAGTTATCTTCATGCTGTTGAGAAGGGATGATCAACTCAAACCCCACGTTGTACTCTTTCTTAGAGAATTCTTTACAGTGATTCCAGAGAAAACTGTATTTTATTCTCTCTATTGCATAAGTGTTTTAGGCATTGTATAGATAATCTCACAATTTCTTCATATTGTTTTCTTCTCTAATCTTCTCCCAAGTCCTTCTTCTTTACCTCTGCTACATTATATCCTTGGATTTGTAGTACTAAGGACTAAATGCCACACATTACTCCTAATGTCTATTTTACAGCCTCCAGAAAATTCCCAGTTTTTGACACTGAAATTTGTTGACAAAATGGCTTCTTTCTTTCTCTTGTCAACTTGCTTCTTTCTCCTTTACTCCATCACTTTTTCTCCCTCCTATGTGCCAATCTGCTGCTTAATTTCTTTCAGCTTCTTTGGTAGCTAGCTTCAGCTTTCAACACTCATATGTGCTTGGAAGCAGGCCCACATCCAAAAACTTGGCAACTAATTATGTCTTACTGGTTTAGAATCTGTTCATCTCATATGGGACTTTTGCTGCTTCTAGTTTGTGGTAATTTTAAATCTAGATGGTATGTAGCAATAACTAACAAATTATTTCATATTGGTATATCCCCTCTTAAATATGAATTTCAATAAAGCCCTGGAGCTTACTAAACAAAGATAGGAAGATATTGAAATTAGCATAATTTAGCAGCAGTTCCCCAGTTGGTAACATTATTTTAATGGGAACTTCAACCTGAAAGCTATTTTTCTGTAAAATAAAACTTAAAATTGATGCATTAGTAACAGAAGCCTCAATATCCATTTTGACTCTTAAAACCTTCAATCAATTGCCAAAACATTAGAGTGAAAAGTTGGCTTCCAGGCCAAACATAGGTAGCAGAGAACAAAGAGAATAGGAATCCCAAGACTGCCATTGAAAAGATCTTATCCTAATTTCACCAAGTCCATCCTTATCAGTGGTAGGACATGAAAGTGATATTTCACTGATTATCCCAATGAGTAAGCAGACTCATTTGAAATCATATAGTAATTAAAAATTCCCATAATCAAGGATCTGCTTTCTGGGGGTTGAGCTCATGTGGGCTTCCAATGCAATTTATGACAGTACAGAAAACAGCCGAATCTATGATCTTTTATAAAAACATAATTCTTATTTATAGTGATAAAAATGTAAAATGTAATTCTTTATGTTAATTAGTACATACATTTCTTTTAACCACAGCCAATATTAGTAGTAGAATAAGTTCAATTTAGTGCTAAGACTTTGAACTAAGATTGAGGACAGCCAGGTTCAACTCCAAACTCAGTCAGGAAAGCTTACTTTGATCTCTTTACTTTCTCTCAGTCCAACCTACCTCATCAGATGGCTGTTAAATTAAACAAAAACAAAAAAACTAAAAATTGAATGGCTGACTACTTTTAAGACAATGTGTATGATTGTGACTTAGATATGGTTTTGTGCCTCACTATGTGACAAAAATCCAGTCCCATCATCAATATCATCATGGTTCAAACCTTGACAATTTTCTTTGGAACAGCAAGAACAGTTGCCTTGTTATAATAACAGGTTCCTCTGATTTCTGGGTCTTTCCTTCTGACTATGAAAGAACTAATTATCATACTCACAATTAGCTCATCCTTTGCTATGTCCAGTCAATGGGTCAGTCCCAATGGTGGTTTCATAACCATCTTGGCACTATTTGAAATAAAGAAGGTACAATTGAGACTCACCAGAATAACAGTGAGTCTTTCACTTTATAATTTGGGTTAATTTTCTTGAGAGGCTTTATGCAGATGTTAATGTAAAGGAGGCAAAATAGACCTCTGAGAAATCCTGAGACCAAGAGATTAATCAGTAGTCCAAGCCCATTTTCTTGGAATAGATATGACCACAATAATTAAAAACAGCTCCTCCCATACTGGTCGAGTAACAGTTTATTTTCAAGTATGATCTCCCACTGATTCAGTTGTGCACAGAATCACCATTACAATTCATCTTAGAATAAAACCACTTTAAGAATAGCAGTGTGCAAACAAAAGCACACTTGCAGAAAACAAAATGGAACCTTGTGCACACTTTAAAAAAAAAAAGTAATAGATTTCTATTTAATAAAATCTGGTTTCTGAGTACAGAACAAGAGTGCATGAATTGAGGAATTTCATTCTGTGGATTACAAAAAAAATGAACAAATGACTCAGAGGTTGTGTTTATAGAAGAAAACCACATTATAGATTTGCTGACTTTTTACCACTTTCAATGGTTTCCTTACCCAGCCAAACAAAGAATCCTAAGAATTTTAGCTTGTTGAGGCCTTCAAAAATGTTTAGAAAACTGAGTTCTGGAAATCCCTTTATTCAAAAACCCTTGCCTGATAATCTCCTCATTTCTGGCTCAATAGTTTCACAACAACTGAATATACTTTTCCTCAAAATAATATTTCTAATGTGGAAATATTTGTATTTCACTAGTGCTCAGACTGCAAAACTTTGTGGAATTTAAGAGTAGCCTTTCCCATCTTCAGAAATTACTAATCTCAGAAACATTCAACTTTGGTCAACTGTTATCTTAAAGTTATCTCAACAGGACCCTCTTCCCCAGGATAAAAGAACTGGAAAATTATCTCATTAAAAAACTATTCCCCCAAAAATTGAACAAATTGCTCAAAACTTTTGTAATTTGTCTCTTCCCTGAAAAATAACAATTCATATATCAATAAACAATCTTGTCCATGGCCATTCACCATGTACAAAGCTCTACAGTTCTACCGTGTTTCCCCGAAAGTAAGACCCTGTCTTACTTTCTTTTGGACTCTGAAATAAGCAGAAGGTTTTACTTTCGGGAAAGGCTTACTTTTTGCCAGTATTGGCACCAGTATGCCGCTAGCGCGGGGGGGTGGGGCAGGGCCTGTGCATGGGGTGGAGAAGCAACACAGTGGCGAGAGTGCGGTGGCGGAACAGGTACAGTACTAGTGCGTCCATGGTGGGCAGCGGTAGAAAGAGCACCGAGCCTGGTGCTCAGCCCAGATCTTCCGTGTGACTGCTAGAGCACTCCCCACTGCCAGCCTGCCAGGGCCCTTCGCCAGTGGCTTTGATCTCACAAAGTTAGAAAGTCTGATTGAACTTTTCTTTTTTTTGTCCCAAAAACACGTGGTGAAGACTGAGAAGTGAATGGAGAAACGGATTGCAGCTGAAAGGCAGGTTAGTAAAAAAAAAAAAAAACCGCTTGGGGAGGCGAGGGCATCTTGGTGGGGTGTGTGGCAACCTTACTCTGCACGGCTTCGGCAGGTGTCCGGCAGGCGTAGGGAAGCAACGCCACCCCCGCCACCTGATTCACCTCCTTACCTCATGGTGGTGGTGGCAACTGCCAGCCAGGCGGAAGACGATCTGGCGGGAGCAGCCAGTAGAGGCCAAAAGTGCCCAGCTGTTATGAGAGGTGCAGCATCCGCCAGGGTCTGAAGAGCACCAAGTTCAGCCCTTAACCTGGTGCCTGCAGCACCAAGTAGGCATGCAGGCTAGCAGCACTCACCAGCCCAAAGCCAGAAGTGTGGGTGATGCGGTTTTACCAGTGGCCGCTGGCGAAGGACCCTGGCAGGCCAGAGGTGGGGTGCTCAAGTAGTTGCACGGAAGATCTGGACCAATTTGCCCTGTACCAGGCAGGAGCAGCCCAGCAGGGCAGTCCAGAGCAGCACGACCAGGAGGGCAAAGAGCCTCACGAGGCCAGCAGCACGGGCAGCCACTTGGCAGCCGCAG
This sequence comes from Protobothrops mucrosquamatus, assembly GCF_001527695.2. Classification (NCBI taxonomy): domain Eukaryota; kingdom Metazoa; phylum Chordata; class Lepidosauria; order Squamata; family Viperidae; genus Protobothrops; species Protobothrops mucrosquamatus. The sequence goes on along the minus strand of NW_015387737.1, from coordinate 404,427 downwards.
GGCACCTGAAGCGGCTGAGAAATGTCCCAGCAGCAGTAGGGCCAGCAGCCAGGGTGGGCGGAGGCTGGGGCTCGCTGAGGGTTTGGTTCGTTGCAGCCACAGGCAAGCAGATGGTGGGAGAGAGGATAGGGCCAATTCCACCGGCAGCTGCTGGTGAGGCCCTGGCAGGCCGGCAGTGGGGGGGCACTCTGGTGGCCGCACAGAAGATCTGGGTCGATTCGCCCCACCCCGTGCTAGGACTTACTTTCAGGGGAGGGCTTATATTAGGCCCACCCCCTGAAAATCAGCTGGGACTTACTTTTTGAGTAGGGTTTACTTTCGGGGAAACATGTTAGATGTACCAGTTGTTGGTAATATGATCAACATCTGATGTCCTGTCAACAATCTTATATAAATTTTACCTAAAAATTTATATAAAATAATATGATAGTAGGACAGATCCAGAACACATGAATTGTTTTTTCAAATTCTGGGGAAAAAAAGGCAATTGCAACAAACTGATATTCTCCACAGCACCTGGGAACAGGACAAGAATTAACAGATGAAAGATTATCAAAGAGGGATCCAACCTAGAATCAAAGAGAAATTTCCGGTTGATGAGAACAATCAGTTCTGCCTCCAGAACCCATGGGTGATCCTCCTAACTCCTGGAGGTTTTAAAGAGGAGATTGGACAGCCATTTGTCCAGAATGGTACAGGGACTCCTCCTTGAGCAGGGATTTAGACTAGAATATCTCCAAAGTCCCTTCCAGATCTGTTATTTTCTAGTCTGCTTATGATATCCAGTTCTCACAAAATAAAATTTGCTGTTGTGATAAGGTTTTAAGCTTCATTATAAGGTTAAAAAAATCAAGGGAACTTTCTACTGCTTCACACACAAAAAAGGAGCATTTAAGCACCTTATTCTAAAGTTTGTGTAAAGGTTAATTCTCATAATACCAGATTAAAATATTTTACTTACAAATGTATTACTTATGAATTTACTCAGTGTGAGACTATAGAGACATTTTTTCTTTTAACATTAGAAACTAGGCTAATCAGTTCTTTTTCCTGTTCTACTTGTACTAGTTCAGGAGATCGCATGTTTTTCTCAAACACTGTTTTCTTTTAATACATAATTCTGTTCATTTTCTTACTTGCAAACTTCTTTTTGTTCATTTTTTTTCCCCTAGTTCTGGAACAAAAAGAGTAAAGATGTACCAGGTACAATCTGAATTTCCAATTTGTCTGGAAACACCATGAAAAGCACTGATTACACATTTGGCAACTTAGGTTCACAGGCCAAAAACTGAAGGAGCTCCCTTAGAAGTGGAGTTGACCCCCACCCCAACCCGCCATGCTTTGATCAGCAATCCTCATGTCAAAAAACTGCTTTTGAAATCTCATCTGTTTCAAGCGAGACTTGCTCTGTGGGGTGAGGGGCTGCAGTTTGAAAAATCATGTCCAAAAATCCCATTGGGCACATGGAACCAATTGAGTGGTTCACTGGATACCAGCTTTAAGAGACATCTAATGGCATGTATGCTGAATATTTTAGAAAGACCCTTAATATGCTATACTTTCCTGAAGTAATTTCCGAGAGCATTAAAAAAATATATATTTTGAAGGCATTCTCTCTCCTTGTTTCCTTCTCTTTCAAGTGTGCACAAAAAACATCTGTCTCTGGGTTTCTCTTGCCTCTGTAAACATACCACATGTTCCTGGAACAGATGTTGGACAGTCCTTTGCATCAGACAGATGCTGAAGAGCTTTCATGTCATAAGAAGTGATATGTGGGAAAGGGTGCACTCTATAATATTTGTGGCATTTCCCTTTCCTGAAAACAAAAGCAAAACTCAACACTTTTTATTATTTTTGAAAAAAGAAAAGAAAAAGCCAAATCTGTTCAAAGGAACAGATTTCATTCCCATAATTCTCCAGTGAAAAGCATTAATGAGATCCTTTGTAACATTTTGCAGTCTGAACTCTCTGACCCTCATAAACTAAAATTACTTTTAAAAACCCAGGATATTTCATCCTAATTTTCCAGTGACTGTTGTTTCCGCATTTAAATACGGAACAATTTTCAAATGTATTGGAAGCAGGTTTTGACAGAGCTTAAAGATGAAAACATAAAGTAATAGTAACTTCAAAGGAATGTATAAAATAAGTTTGTGACTCAAAACCAAAATCTCTTCCTTGGTTAGATATCTTAGGAGAAGTCTTAAATATTTAGCTGCTCCCACCGTTGTGCTCTGAAATGCAATAAAAGAATTTTGAATGTTTCAAATGGAGGCATCACAATTTTTTAAACAGGTCAGCCTGAAGGTACATAATGCAACCATTTTGCTTATGCTACACAGATCAAATTGTTATGTAAGAAAGAAGGTGAGTAAGAAATAGCTTCACAAGTGTACTATAGTATCAAGAAGCAATTGCAAAATGTAGATAAAATGCATTATTTGATGAAGTGGGATGAATATAGTACTGAATGAGCATATAATGCACACACAAAAGCAATTCACACAAGCAAACAGCCTATGTCAGGCATGTCAAACTGCTGGCCCATGGGCCGGATGCGTCACGTCAAAACCGCGCCCACCCATTGGGAAAAAGTCGCGATACATCGTGTGACATTACATGATGTCGCGAGTTTGACATGCCTGGCCTATGTAGTCCTCATTGTATACCTGCTTACTCTTGTGTAATCTAGGCACAGGAGAGATTGCCTATAGAAATTGCTTTTTTTTAAGTGTCCCCCACCCCTTTGCATAGCCAAGAGAGTGGAGAGGAAGAGATTTCTGTAGCATGTTTTGGGCTGCCAGTGCCACTGCATTTCATTTCATGTGTACTCCCCACTGTGTCCTTAGTTATTATCTTGTGATCTCATCATCTCCGATGAATATAATACAACAGGCCTGTCAAACTTGCAACGTCACGTGACATCGCGTGACGTATCATGACTTTTTCCCCATTGCCGGCAATGGGGTGGGCGCGGTTTCGGCGTGATGCATCCGGCCTGCGGGCCAGCAGTTTGACATGCCTGTAATACAAGCATTAATTCCACTGTTGTTAATTATCCCAGTGTCAGTATGAGTATTCCAAATGACAGGGAAGTGGTTAGGAGGAAAACAAAAGCCCAAGATATAAAATTGATTAGTCTTCTCAGGTTTGAGCTGGCTACCCAGCACTGCTAGGGTAAGCATTCTAAAGAGTGGGGGAGTGGGGAAAAGGAAAGCACCATCATGATCATGTGGTTTCTCACTTAGTTGTCAGTCCCAGTTGTGGAAGTGCAAGGACTACCTGCAAAGGAAACTTGGCCAAGACTGGAAATAATAAAATAAAGCTCCACAAGATTTCTTCTAGGAAGGAATAAGCTTCCTTAAGGCATTCTAAACTGCAGGTACAACACAAAAGAGGGAAAATAAAGATGACCCCAATAATTTTTCCCATTCTTTCCATTTCAATTCTTGTCAACTTTCTCACATTCGGAGTGAATCTTTGAAGCTGCGATCCTTGGTTAACACGGAAACTCTTTTTTCTTGTATTGGATGTGTTTTTCACCTGTGTGTCAGAGTTGTAATGGGTTAGGCAGCTTATAAATTTGATTTATAAATAAATAAACATCGCTACGGAATACTTTTGTATGGGCAAATAAAAACTCCAAGGCGCCTGAAGGCAGGACAAGAAGCAACGGCTGGAAACTAACCAAAGAGAGAAGCAACCTAGAACTAAGGAGAAACTTCCTGACAGTTAGAACAATTAACCAGTGGAACAACCTGCCTCCAGAAGCGGTGAATGTGCCAACACTGGAAGTTTTTAAGAAGAAACTGGACAGCCATTTGTCCGAAATGGTATAGGGTTTCCTGCCTGAGCAGGGGGTTGGACTAGATGACC
>NW_015387737.1:332174-400451 GCF_001527695.2 Protobothrops mucrosquamatus | reverse complement strand
TATGAAATGAGGGACATGCAATTAAAAAGAAATCAGGAATATACATATATTTTATAATTGAATATTCCTTGCAAGTTTAAATAAACCAATTCATTTACTATGGCCATCGGGTTATCTGTTGCACTCTTAATGGGATTCACAGCCTCACCACTAAATAAAAATAATTAAAAAATGTTTAAATTGACAACATATTGTGAACTTGGATAGACTCAGGCAAGATTACGAAGACCTGTGTCAACTGATTTTTAAAAACACAAGAATAATGGCTATGATCTGCAGCCCCCTGATGCAGGATTCTCCTGGTTTTTTAATATAAAAGCTTATGTTAACCATAATGAAAATATAAGGTGAATTTAAAATAGTGGGCTGCCACTTTTAAAGGACCAAAAATGGGTAGAATAACCTACCATAAAGAGGACTGAGTTTCCATCTGTTGGACTACAATTTGAAATAGTTTGTCCAGGCCAAGCCTGGTTAAAGATAGAGATGCCTAAGAAAGCAGGGCCTCTGAAGCAGCCCATCAAGCACTGAGCTTCAGAAATCCAGATAATGAGCTGAAATACTGAAAGCAGCAAACTCTTATAGATATTGCTGTTATCATTACCATCCATTCTTTACACTATGAAGAACTGAAGATTATAGCTAGTTCAACTTTTGTCTAGTTTTTACATCTTGACACAGGATGAAGGTTTTTTTATGGCAAGATAGCTATCAGGCTTTCATTTTTCCAACTGAAAATAACAACTTTAGAGATTTCTTTGAAAAAAAAAATTGAGAGCCAGACTGTTATTTCCTTAAAGTGCAAACAGAAAAGAATTTCTCACATAGCAGGCAGCTGCTGCAAATACACTGTGATAATTGTAAATTGTCTAGATTGATAAGATATAAACATTGTCTGCACATCACAGTTAATTAACTAAAAGCAAAACAGACTTGCAGAGGATTCCTATAGAATTGCTTAAAAAGTACATGCAAATATATTTTACACTTTAGAGCAGGGGTGTCAAACTGGCAGTCCACAGGCCAGATGCGTCATGTGCAGGCCACGCCCACCCTGGCTCCACAAAGGCAAAAAAGTCACAATACGTCACAATACATCATGTGACGCGATCGAGTTTGACACCCATGCTTTAGAAGCTGGTAGGAAGGTGGATAGACAGGCAGGTAATGAGATAGATAGATGATAGATAGACAGACAGAGAGACAGGCAGGCAGGCAGACAGATAGGCAGGCAGGCAGATAGGCAGATAACCTGTTTCTCATATGGATGGTTTGATGGAATCACCTCATGATGTCACCACATAGTCCTCTCATAAATCTTTACATGCTCTTGGTCATCTAGATAGGTAACAGTGTGTTGTGATTTGGTGCATCAAATTGAAGTAGATGATGATGGTGGGGTTGACAGGTGTCTGTAGAGTAGGTTCAAGATATCAAGATGACAGCCAAAATGGTGTGATCTAAGCATTATCTCCTACTACCAAAGGTCTTTAAAAAGAAAACAAAAAGAAAAGAAACACCAGAATTTTATAATTTTCCTGTTTCTTCGTTATGCAGAGCAACTCGACAGAAGCCTGACTACCTTCACCCAGTTAAAAGTAAAAAAAGAAATACCATTACATCATTGAAACTGTTATAAGAAAGACAAAAATATCAATGTCCTGAAAACATGTTCAGTATTCAGCCAGCATTTCACTATACCACTAATGAATCTGTAAAACCAAAACCACAGGTCTGGCCTTTCATGGTGTTAGTCTGGTTCAAATGACCGTTGAAGGCAGAGAAGTAGGAAAAGGGGGAGTGTACCTTCCAGAGCACACTGGAATGGAGGCATTTGTACAAGACTGAATCCAATAATACAGGTAGATTAGAGTGCACTGTCCTACTCTTGTCAAAAGAAAAGGGAAAATGCTACTTTTGATGTATGGCAGAACATTCAGATGAAGAGGGTCTTGTCAGCATGCTATCAGTGGGCTGACAAGAACGTTCTCTCCTTCTGCCCTCCTAAAATAATAAGTAGTATAACCCATCCATGCACTGAGACAGGGGAAATGAATCCTAAGGTTGCTTCTGTCTTTAATAACAACTTTGTTTAGTCAACTAGAGGAACTTTATATGTCACCAACTAGAGACAGAACTCAAAAAGCCTTAATATTCTATTATGAAAGTGCCTATATTATTGAACCAATGGTATTACATAAATACCATTGTGTCAAAATAGCATATTGTACTGAGAAGATGGAGCAATAGATATTTTACTTGGCTAGATTTAATATCAAAAGACTAAGCTAGTTCCATATTAACATTTGATAGATACACTTTTAGTTTCTATAAATGTCATTCGCTTATTGATTATTCTATTTTTCCTGGTTTTATTAGCACTGCACTTATCGTATCTTCTGATTGTTATATTTACACAGAGAAAAAGAGAGAGAAAAAGAGTATAATAAAAAGAAATAAGAAACGCAAAAATCACTTTGCTGCAAAATTTTGTGCATAAGCAATAAGGGTATGCCATGATGAAATCATTGCCATAGGATAGTACTGATTAGTACATACATAGATCCATATGCACGCACCTATGCATACACATACACACCAAACTATAGAGATGTCTGTGAGATACTCTGCTGATTGCACCTAAGGATCATTTTACCATAATTGCAATCTATGATTATAATAAAACTTGGTCACAAGACCTCCCCATCACAAGACCACCTCACCTGACATGACCCACACCTGACCCATCACTAGACCAATCACAAGAACCTCACCTCACATGACCCTCCCATTGCAAGACCTTCTGATCACATGAAGCCCTTATAAGCAGAAGAACTTTGATATTTCCTAAATTCCGCTGAAGATGTTACCTAGCTTGGTAATGAAATGTTTGGAAACTAACCCACAAGCTCAGAGAATGAACCTTTATCCTCATCCTATAACCGAGCTACAGATATTCGCCAGGTGGCAGGATGACAGGGAAACCAGAAAACAAAGTAAAACCAGCAAAATGCATAAGGTAAAATCGAACAAAAGGTGAAGGCAGAATGAGGTTGAAAAACAGAAGCCTTTTCTGCAGGGGAAAAAAAAATATCTTTTGACAAATTGGAGTAAAGATTTCAACACAATAACACTCCTGCTGCACATGATAAAATCTGCCTAGAGAGAGCTGATGGTGCTTTGCATCAGTGCTGCGATATTGTTTGCTGCAGTATGTCAGGCAGACATGCCAACATATGTGTTTGCAGCAAGACTGCCAGTTGGGAAGGAAGATTTAAGCTGACCAAGTAATTGAGCTGAAGTTCCTGGAACCCTTGAGAAATCTCATTAATTTCAATGAGAATTACATAAATATATCCAGAAAAGAATATATTCCACCCACCCCCACTCCCCACTCCCCCAGCCCAATTATAGTGAAAAATCAAGAAGAAGTTTTAAAGGCAGAGATTTGAATCTATGTTAAGCAATGACTGTCCAAGGATTTTGATTTGATCCTCCGCTCTGTGGGGTTCCGTCGGTTATTTAAACCATGTGTTCTCGGCCTGGTATTTAGGTCCAGTCCTGTTGCTGTCAGCATTTATTTTAAAATCTGATGCAATATATTAACTTGATTTGAAGAATAACAAGTAGAATTTGTTGGTGTAGGAGGAGGGGAGATTTGAAACAAAGAGCTGAATAAGATGCAAAGCTTATGGAAATAATAAAATCTCCAATGCTAGAAAAAGAAATGGACTCTTCCCAGGAAAGCAAGTTTACAACCTTCTTGGCAAGTTGTAATCAGACGCATGTAACAAAAGTACATAACCAGCTTCTATATAAACAACAAGCTTACATACCTTCCATTTCCAACAAAAGGATTACATTTTAACGTTACCATATTTTTCACAATTACCATATATAGAAATACGAACCACAACTCTTTGGCCCTGAGTTTGAAGCAAGAATTATCCACAGTTGAAAGAGCGGTTTATAAGGCTTTTTCCTCAGGACATCATTTACCGAATTGTTATTTCATGCTGAAGAGGAATATCCTCATCATATTAACATTTATAAGGCAATTCTATCGCTTTCTCCACATAAGAAATCTCATGGAGACTTTTGTCTTTCTAAAGTCCTTAGAGAGACAAAGCCTACTGTATATTGTTGGTGGTAGAGTCTTAATACAAAGCTCCAGTGCCAATAAAAGTTTGTGACAAATACCTGTTTATAATTCTCTGACAGATATCTTGATAGCTCTGCTAGGATATCGAAGAAGAAAAAGAGGTACTTGCAGACAGAAGGTTTCTAACCCTACTGATCAGAGATATCATGCATCTTCACCCTGGGTTTCACTTAAATTTTAGTCCTGTGCGTCCTATAATGAACCTAAAGCTTATATACTTTGGATACATAATGAAAAGGCATAAGTTATTGCAGAAGTCAAAGGCAATAAAAAAAAGAGGCCAGCAGAAGACAAAATGGCTCAACACATGCCCGGATGAAATAAGCATGAGCTTACAGGAATTCAAAGAAGCAATTTCTGACAGACCATCATGGCAAAATAATGTCCATCAGGTCTCAAAGAGTTGGAAACAACCGAACAAGTGAACAGCATCAACAAAAGTAGCCACCTGGGTTTTTGCAGCCCAGATCTGGAAGGCGCAATGTATGTATACACATGTCTGCATCCCCCAACTCCAAAGTGGGTACCAGATGTGGCTTTTGGACCTAAATGTCTACTTTAAACAATTATTTCAACCAGACAAAACATAAACAACAAAAATCAGTAACCATTTAAGTCATGTTGGCACTCAACAATCCTTGGCCTTAGTTTAAGGCTTGCAATGCCAGCAAACAAACAATTGCATGAACTCAAGAACTGCCATAAATCACACAATTATGCCAACACTGGACTGCTTTTCATATACTTCTATTAACAGCTAATCTTATCATATATTGCCTATGTATGCTTTGTGCTTTGTCAAGCCATATTTTATTGCAATTTATTAAAATGTTTTCTTGGCAGCTTTTGTATAAATGTCTCCTTCGCTAAATTTTTTTTTAAAAAAGACTAATTTTATGCTCTATCATTTCTCATTATAGTGCTGGATTAAAGGTCAAGGGGCTGTTTGTTGGGCTAGGTTGTAAAGATTCATACTTTTTTGATCTTTATTTGTTCAAGTAAAAGCAGCCACTGACAAAATGGACTTGGTTACATACAGTACAGTATATTCCCTCAATTTCTGGGCATTTTCTAAACAAACCTCATTGTCACTCATTTGTCGTGCTGCTATTTTGTGAATTATGTCAGCTAGTAGATGAGCTGAGCAAGTGAGATACTTTTATGCAACTCTGAAACAAGTCCTTATATTTTGACCTTACTCCACTATAATGTTTCATTAAATTCAGGAAGGGGCACTGTGATTCCTTACAAATGGCTGTTCATTTTGCACAAAAGGTCCCAATGTTTCTGTTTGAATTTGACAAGATGTGGACCATTATTGATACATGTTTGCTCATGGTTGGTCTCCCAAACAATATCATGAGCAGTATTTTAACATACCAGTCAAAAGAACAAAACTCAATTCAACCAATTTTTATAACCTTTATACCATATTTTTTTTCTCAACCATAATGCCTGGTTGGTAAATTTCATACCATTCTGCTTCATTTAGAACAAGTTAGCTCTGAAGCCACACAGACTGGGTTGGGCCAGGTCCAGAATTCTGGATTAGATTTTTAAAATGGATTGTGTAATCTCACCATTGCCATGTCCAATACCTACAGACACCGATGATGAAGTTGCAGACAGAATGTGTATACAACTGTTAATTTCTAAACTCAGCTGAAAAGCTTCTCACACTGCTGTCCTAGATAACCCTCAGCTAGAAAAGAGTTTTCAGGTCATATACAGAGTTGATTGTAGAAAAGAGAACCTATGGTGTATGGCAGGGGTAGGCAACCTTGGCTCTTTTATGACTCGTGGACTTCAACTCCCAGAATTCCTGAGCCAGCCATGCTGGCTCAGGAATTCTGGGAGTTGAAGTCCACGAGTCATAAAAGAGCCAAGGTTGCCTACCCCTGGTGTATGGATATGGCACTACATGTCTTCACAATGACATTAAACCATTTACTTATTATTTACTGAATTTTACTTTTCCCTGGAATTTCTTTGTATTTCTCATATATTATAACCCACATAACATCTGTCTTGCCTGTCTCACCACTGACTAAAATAGGCAAACAAATAATACTTGGATATTCTTTATACATTCACCAAAACTATTATTATTTATCTTCATATTGGATTGGAAATAAACTAAGAGTCAAGGTGAGCCATTATCACACATTAAGACATTTCAGCACAGACCATGATTTCTTCTTGTTTTAAATTTATTGCAAGTCATTTGCATTAATATATTAATGTGATTTAATTAAAATTCTGATAATGATGATGCAAATTCATTCTTGGGTTTGAGCTAACTTTTACCCTCTACTTGTAATTTTCAGAAAGCTTTCCTGCCATGTTGTTTCTATTTTATTTTGGATGAATCACTTTCTGAGAAAGAAAAAAACAGTTTGACAAATAACAGCCCAAATCTGGACTTACTTGCTTTCTCAGAGTCTTCCAAGGAGAACTTTAATGAGGAAAGATATGAATTCTTCATTTGTCTCCCTGCTGAAGAGAAAAGAGGAAATGCTTCAAATTTGCAGAATTACTTATGTGCTCTATTTGTTTTAGGTGTGCATTTATGAGTATGCATGTTTTGCTTGTTCCAAGGGCATCACAGAAGTCAGGATGCTGGCCACAACTATGAGATCAAAGTCCTGTCCCTTTTTTATGATGTAATACATGCAAAAATGGGTGAAGCATTGATTGTATGGTTGTGGCCTCCATTCTGTCATTTCATGCCCCCTCCTTGTAGACAGTTCTCTTGTGGGACATTTGCCTTTCACTCAGTTATTGATTTCTCAGCCTTTCCCCCCTGCGAAGGCAAAGAACAGAGAAGAGCAACAAAGATGATTAGGGGACCGGGGGCTAAAACATAAAAAACAGTCCCTGGAAGTGGGTATGTCTAGTTTAATAAAGAGAAGGACAAGGGATGACATGATAGTAATGTTCCAATATCTCAGGGGTTGCCACGAAGAAGAGGGAGTCAAGCTATTCTCCAAAGCACCTGAAGGCAGGACAAGAAGCAATGGATGGAAACTAATCAAAGAGAGAGGCAACCTAGAACTAAGGAGAAATTTCCTGATAGAACAAGAAATGACTTGCCTCCAGAAGTTGTGGATACTCCAACACTGGAAGATTTTAAGAAGAGATTGGACAACCGTTTGTCTTAAATAGTTTAGGATTTCCTGCCTGAGGAGGGGTTTGAACTAAAAGACCTCCAAGGTCCCTTCCAACTCTGTTATTCTGTTAATCTGCTATCCACACTTCCCTGAGTCAGCAGAAAACTATACTGGCAGGAAATTTATTGTCCACCTTGCCATTCCTATCATGCCCTAATTGGCTTTGTTTCAAATCACTGAAGTTACCTAACATCCTTCCAAGTCTCACCAGTTTTGCACAGCTTTAGGATCCCTTTGGAATAAGGGAAGAAACAGCACTTTAAGGATAACTTAAGGTTGTCTCATCTATGGACTGGGGATAAAATAGACAAGACAAGTGTTATGTGGACATAGCATGGGAAAAAAGTGTTTCCAGAACATGTTTTTACTTTGCAGCAGCATCTTTATTCTGCGAATAAATTTTGAAGCAGAAAAGTGTTTATTCTCTATTTTGTCCCTTTGGATCTCTGAGCTTTTTAGAATTGTTTCCCCAGGAAGAGGTGTCTATGAGTAGCCATGTAATCCATAATAGTATCTTTGTATTTACAATAACAGCTATTTTCAATATGTGCCTATCATCCCCCAAAGGTTGAAATCCCCTTTTATCTCCTATTTTGGATACAAAATGTCAAAATGAAATTTACTCATGTGGAGGGAATCTCACTCCATGGTTATTTATCCTCCTGTTAAACCTCCACATGGATCTGAATTATCAGACATGATGGACTATGTGGATATTCTTTTTTTTAATTCATTAAGCGAATAGTACAGGTAATTCTTGGGTTATGACAGCGATTGTGACTAGGGTTGTCATCACTAAGCAATGCGGTTGTAAACTGTGAATGTCACAAGGTCGCATCGTTTAATGACAGCAATCCAGGCAGTCCAAGTTGCTCCAAGTAACCCCAAGACATATGAGAGGTTAAATGGAAAGGAACAGGGCTCAAAGGAATGGGGGAGGCCTTGAGAGGGCCAGCTCAGTTGGGGGAGGCAGTGCTGTGTGCAGTGGCAGGGCAGGGACGCTAAGAGAAAGAGGCACAGGTTTAGGTGAATACAGAGAGAACGAGGAAAGGAGGTTATGGCCCGGTGCACAGGAAGGTCACTGGGGGGGATACTTACCAAAGTGACTTGCAATCTTTCCTGCTCGCTCCCCCATTGACTTTGCTTGTGAGAAGCCTGCAAGGAAGGTGACAAATGATGATCGTGTGACCACAGAATGCTACAACCATCATAAGTGTGTTCTGGTTGCAAAGCATCTGAATCATGATCACTTGACTGAGGAGGTACTGCGATAGCCAGCACTTCAAGGATTGGTTGTAAATATCACCCACTAAGTGCTATTACAAATCTGAACAGCTGCTGAACAAGGGATCAGTAAGCAAGGGGTACCTGTAATGTGGGACACAAAAGGCACACAAAGTGCTGCCTTTTGTTATTGTGATTGGAACTGTGGCTTGATTCCATTCTACAATGAAATCTCTGATCATCTGATGGTATATAGGTTTTCAAAACCATACTCTGTCAACTTATGAGGAGGATCCAATCAGCTTAATTTGAATGCTGCTGCATTTAAGATGTTCCATGGGAACCCTTTTTCCAAGTACTAATTGAATATGCTTACCTCTGGGGCAAAACTCCCCCAGAGTCACTGAACGGGCTTTTGAATGCCTGGAGCAAAGCATCTGCAATCTTTTTCTGGAATAAAAATTTCGCTCTGCATTTTAAACCAGCTCATTTAGAAACAGCGTATGTAATTTCAGCTGAGGAAAAAAAATGATACAGTAACTATAACTAAAGCTCACTTGCTCCCCAAAAGTTTGCATTAATTCATGTTCAACAGGAATACATGCAAGCTCCATAGTATAACGACAATAATATGCCTTGTGGGTCATTCCGTGCCAAACCTTTTGTGTGAGCTTTCCTACTAGACATCAGGGAAGGAAAACCACTAATTTTATAGCTAAAAAAGGCACCTCCCATACACAAGAGTGGGGCATCACCAAGCTTGGAGGGAATCCCAAGATTTGCATAAGTGCCTCCCAAAAACTGGCCAATGTAAATTAAGCATTTCCAGTGGCTCTGCAGAGACAGCTGATGCTAGAACAGGAAATGAAAAACCATGGAAGTAGAGGAGTAGAATAGAGTGCTTCTCCAACATTAGGACATCCCAGGCTACAATATTATTTTAAAGTCAACTTTATTATAAAATAACCTTTCATTCCTAAACTTTAAAAGGACCCAGTGAAGTCTCCTGGACCTATTGTAATGCACTCAAAATATGCTTGCCCAAAATTCCTGAAAGACAAGTATAAAAAAGAGAGAAATGGAGAAGGAGAAAAGGAAGCACAAAGTAATGCTTGTCAATTGAATTGGGGTTTATATAGCTAATTACGTTTAGTTTTTATATCACAAGCAAAACTTTTTTAAACAAATTTTTAAGCAAGTTTTCAGATTTTAAATCTTATCTATCTTATATAAATATATGTAATATGATCAGCAAGAAGGATGAGATGTACTCATCTGAAACACTAGTTTGGGGTAAAAATAATGGCCTTTGGACAACTGTTTCTTATTTTCATTTTTGTTTTGTTTTCAACTGACTTAAGAACATACATTTAAGTACAGGGCTTTTGTGCTTTGTTCTCTCTGGGTAGAAATGTGTTCTGTATTAAAGTTCCTGGATAAACTTGAACAGTCCCAAATCTCAACCTTCAGCTTTATAAAACACAAGAGACTAGGGAAGATAGTGAATGTGGGTTTATGACCAACAGATGGTGTAATTGGTGTCAGAGATGTTTTTATGTTAAGGGGTCGTAGGTTCAGCTTCCATCTGGAACCTTCTTAGTTCTACTGTATATCTAAATGATTAAAGCTGCTCCAGGTACAAAAAGGTCAAAATATCATCACCTGCCTAGAGGAGGGAAGCATTATTTTAAATGTGACCATTAATTACTGTGCTCCTAACTTGTGAGAGTAGACCTTTTAGGGATTCTAGTACTAGATCTTGGTAGGAAAGAGAATCTTCTGTTCAAATTACTTAATCTCTTCTGTGTGGGGCATTTAGATTCATCAGAAATGTATACCTGAAGGATTTACATCTAGCAGTTCTAAGACCATATTATCTTCCCATGAAGTGGGAGTAAACAAAGGATTTGCCAGGCAAGGCTGGGAATAATTTGTTATAAAGAACTGGTCAAGCTCTATGTGATCCAAGAAATGGATACCAATGCCTCATCAGACATGACATATATAAACCCTTCTAGGATAAGTAGCATTCTACAAAACACAATAAAAAAAGTGAAAAACACTATGCAATATAAGGCAGGGCATTAGACAGAAGACAGGGAAATCTAAACAAGCCTACTTAACACAAACACTACTCACTATACTGTTTCATATCTTTGTGACCTTGCAACCTTGTGGTTGAGATGGGTGACAAATAAATGTAATAAATAAATAAATAAACTATCACTACTTCATCTTGTCTGTATACTCTGTATTGTCATTTGATATTACACTTCTTTTCTTTTAGCAGTTCTCGTCCACCCAACTACAATTTTCCTGGTCTTTCCCTTCCTTGTGACCCATTCATCTTCTTTCCTATTTACTTTGAGATTTGATTCTCATTGTCTCACTCTGCGTCAATAAACATCTAATTGTACTTTCTTCATAGTATTTAATTCAATTTGCACTCAATCCACATTCATTTCTATTCATTCATAACCCTAACTTGTTTTACTACATATACCTTTTTAGAAAATACCCCACAAAGGACAGGCTGCACAGGTTTATTTAATTGCTATAAGCTTTTTGCCATGCGTGTGTGCTTACTCCATTTTTCTATCAAATGCAATTACTTTGGTCTTGACACTAATTTTTAAATATATCATGATTTCATCATACAATGCAGTTCATACTCGCTGAAAATCATTGAGGCTTTCGAGCAGTAACACATCCTGCGTACAGAGATACAATTTCACATTCTCAATGAACATAGCACTCCCCATAAATAATAATATCAAACTATAGATATATATCCTTGTCTTATTCCCTGCTTTATGTTGAACCATGCACTAGCCTTCCATTTATTTTTATGCAAGCTGTACTTCCACCATTTAACTCTCATCACATTTAGCAACCAACTTTCAGCTTCATATTTGCACAAAACATCCTTAATTCAAACCACATTCTGTAAATCAATAATTAAACAACTCTTCAGATCATATAAAACAATTAAACACTTTCTCATATTCCTATATTTCTTGATGAATTGCTAAAGAGCAAAAACAAACCCTGGTCCACATAAGCTCTGCACATCATAAAATTACAGTGTTCTTCTTAAATTTTGCTAATTGCCATTTCTCATATCATTTCAATCAGAGGAAACAATCTTTAATGCGTTGAACAGCATCAGGTCTAGAAAGGAGCTATGTAGTACTCCATTTAACACTTTCCTCCAATTTGATAAAGAGGTATTGATGCACACTCAACTTTATCTTGTAGCTCAATCAAATGTTGCCTGTGCAACTGCCTCCTTCCATTTTTTTTCTTGTTGAAATGGTGTGCAAGTGCACATACAGTATCTTATTTCTGAGAAATTGCCATATAACCTGTTTCACATTTTCACTGAGTTTTTTTCCTATCGGTTAAGGACAGGTCAAAGGAACTGACTCCCTTATGTCTTCTTCAGTCCTCTGGAAAATGAAACAAACTACACCCCCAACTGACAGGGCAAGCTACAGTATATAAACACCATTCTCTTCTAGCACTGAAGATGTTACCTAGTAGGGTAATGAAACAGCTGCAAGCAAACAACAAAGCTCAAAGAGCACCAAGTCCTCCACAATAAAACAATTGGCAAGTCCACTGAGGAATTATGGGGCCCTTCAAATCTTGGCCAAGTTGATTCTAAACTGTATTGCATTTTCACTATGTGTCTCTTCTCTGAAAGTTCTGTAATTTGGTTCAGGAAGGTATTATTCAGTTTTTATTACTGCTTGGCTGTTTCTTTCATTCACACATTGTTTTGTCTCCTTTGCACTCTCACTCAAATGCTCTCAACTGCATTCTTAGGCTCAGATTCCTACAACTCCATATATTTATCTAGTTTCGTCCACGCAGCACTGTGCAGGTTTCTGGAACTCTAAAATGGCCGTGCATGTTGATTTTTAGTCTCTATTGAACCTTGGATTGTCCTTGCATAATATGTTCTGCTTCGAAGAGGAGAAGTACTGGAATAAGAAGTAAGAGAGAACAAAGGAGAGGAAATGCACTTTTTAAATTATAAAATTGTCTGAAGTTGTGTGTGAAAGCTCTTTCCTGACCATTATAAATCCCTTTCCACCTCCAATTTACCAAAGATTTGTTTCAGAGAATGTGGAGATACATAATTTTACATCCAAAAGGTGGCCCAGCTGCAAAAACACAGAATATGCAGAGCATAAGAAAAGGAGCTGCAAGCTAGCTCAATGTTGCCTGCTATATTTCCGTTCCAGATATTACCAATACTTGCAACTGAAGCTCATTTAAACAATGGCAAAGGGATATTTCCAGGTTCACACAGCAAGGGGGGGGGGGAAAACCCCCAAGAATTAGATACAAACTATTGCAAGATGCTAAGGGAAGAGGGGGTTTGGGTCTACCAGATTTGAAATTGTACTTTGACGCTTGCTGTCTGACTTAGCTGAAAGAGTGGGTGAACATTCAGAACAAGAGACTACTTGATTTGGAAGGTCATGAATTAAGGTTTGGATGGCACGGTTATCTATGGTATGATAAAGTTAAAGTCAATGTGGATTTTAACAATGCCATACTAAGAGTTTGGAATAAATATAAAACAATATTCTCTACAAAGTTGCCTCTTTGGGTGTCCTCACAGGAAGGGGTTTCTTTTAGAAAATAAATGGTTGAGAAGCGGGACTGGTGGACTGGTAAAATGATACTTTTCAACTGATTCGTATTTATGATGGTCATGAGATCACCTTTTGTGACCATGACTTCTGGCCATTTTCCCCACTTACGACCTTTGTAGCATCCCTATGGTCATGTGATCAAAATTCAAATGCTTGTCAAGTGGCTCATACTTATGACTGTTGCTGTGTCCCAAGGTCCTGTGATCACTTTTTCCAACCTTTTCACAAATAAAGTCAATGGGGAAGCTATGTTCGTTTAATAACCGTGTTACTAATTTATCAACCTCAGTGATTCACTTAACAATTGTGGCAAAAAAGTCGTAAAATGGGACAAAACTCACTTAACAAACGTCTCACTTAACAACAGAAATTTTGGGCTCAGTCATAAATCGAGGACTACCTGTACTTTGCTCCTTTGAGTTGTTTCAAGTCTGGGAAGTGAAGAAAGTTTTGCAGATGACAGGTGATGAATTCTGTTGCCGTACAACTGTATATACTAGATCTGTTCTTTTTAATTTACACAACTGTCGTTCTTTGTCCATGCTGGGAGGAGGGGTGTCTGTTGGGGGAGGGGCACTCAGGTAAGGCAAGATGACAGCCATGACTGCACACTCAAATCTCTACAACTTGTTAATATGCATCACATGTAAAAAAAAGGGGGGGTCAGAGTTTCAATCACGGTACAGCAGCTGCCATCTTGAGGTCTTTTTAAATTTTGTGTCTCCTCCTTCCTGGAGTATGCCTTTTGTTGGATTGTAGCAGTCCTGATCTTGGGGTTTATGAAAAAGAGCCTCAACTTGGCTGTTTCTCCACAGTCTCCAGACTCCTGCCTTAGAGTCATATGTTGCTTGTAGAGAGAAATGCTCTGTATATATATACATAGATGCCTGACATAGAAGAAAAAAGATTTTTGAGAAAGTTAGTGTTTAATTTCACTGTGACGAGGTGTAATTTAACATGTCAGCCTTTTGGCTGAAAGAGAGAGCCAGCAAGCTTATTCCAAGCTTCAGAAAAATATTTTAGGTCTTAGGCCAAGAGGAGAATGAAATTGTTAAGTTTGTTTCCTCACAAAACACACTGCAGGAGGGAGGGAATCTCTGACACAGCTCAACCGAAATATAAGCAGACTGGCTGCTAAAACAGCATGAAAATAGTTTTCCCTTGAACAATTTTCTGTAATCTATTTTGGGTTAGAAAATAGCACCTGTGCACTTCTGACCAAATGAACGTAGTTAACCTACCGCCAGTGATTTCAATTATATTTGGTAAAGCCGTAGGGCAGATTGTTTCTGTTTCCTGTGCTCCTGAATGTGCTAAATGTTATTTAAATACATTCCAGAATTGCACATTGCAAGAACAAACCCCCTGGAAAGGGCTGAAGTGAGGAGAAGACATGGCCAAGAGACAGATTATTCCATGGAGCTCTGGAACTAATGTTCCAGCAGGACAGAATATGTGCATGCGATCTCTTCCCAAAGAGAAGAGGACCTACTTCACCAGAGCTGAACTGATTTCAAGGAAGCGTGTCAGTAAATTCATGCCCCAACTGTGGGCATGTGATTCCTGACACATTTTATTAAGCCAGGCTTGCTTAGCCATAGCTTATTGAATAACCCACTGCTGGCTCAGTTCATAAGCATTAAAACATAAATCCTTGTTTACTATCCAAAGGATTGGATAAACGTAGCCTACTAAGCCAACACTGAACAAGCCATAGGAAGGCTTATCACAGTACTAGGTCCCATCAGGTATGTGTAGATGCGGATACACACATACATACACATTTCCACTCAACATTTGGTATAGGGGTACCAGATCAAGGTTGCAAAAATCTGAATGATCACACAATGGCATAACAAATTAGAATGTTCTGTCTTATCATGGTCATCTGCTTTTTGCAGTCCAGGTCAGAATCTTTGTACAAAAAAGCAAAAGCTGCTTTACAGCATACGCAAAGAATTGTGTGTAAACTGCCCATGATAGCTTCCTATACTGCAGTGGAGAAGCCGGCAGCAATTGTAGACTGTTCTGAGGTGAGAAGGGCAATGTCCAACATTGTGATAAAAATAATTCAATTGAACTAAGTTAAAACATTGTCAGCATAATTATGCCATGGGGAAAGAGGGGGGGGATGTCATGGGTAAGAGATGACACCAAATGTCACTGGGATGCAGCAAGGAGGAGCTTAAGAAACAAAGGATGAAAGGGTTGCACTTCTCCAGGATCACAAGAAAGAGTACAGAAAGAGGAAAGAAGAAAAGAGGGCAGAGGAAAGGGAAGACCAACTCAAGGTGGCAAATACTAATTATTCCCTGTGAAAGCAAAAGATATTTTAACTGAATATATTACCATTCCTCAGTTTCTGATAATCCAAATTCACTTGCTGAAATGTAAAGGATGTAAAAACTTGATTGGCAATAAGCTGATCTAAAATACTAATACTGTTACTCGCTCATACTGTAAATTCCAAAAGAAGGCTTTACAGCAATTATGACACTGGGATTTCCACACTATATATTGTTCACATGAAGACATACTTCCATCCTTTCAACTATGCCTTGCAGCTCTTTATCTTGGAAATACAGCTGAATTTTTAAATAATTCGGTGAGAAAAGTATCTAATTGTGTGCTCTGGATGGTTTCTGAACCTGATCACTTGGATTTAATCCGAAAATAAAATGTAAGGTCAGGAAAATTAAAGTCCACATAATCCTATCGTAGCCATATTTGAGTAAAAGAAATCTTTCAACAAAGAAAATATAGGGGGATAGCCTAGATCAGAGATGTCAAACTCACATGACGTCGCGCAGCGTATCGGGACGATTTTGCCATTGCTGGCAATGGGGTGGGCGCGGCTTCTGGATGACGTGTCCGGCCCGTGGGCCGGCAGTTTGACACCTCTGGCCTAGACTGTAGGGCAATATCCTTTCCATTAAAAAAAAACTTAATAATTAAATAATCTATTTGAAATACCTTCCAGATATTAACATCCATTTCAACCAATCTTGGAAAATAATGAGCCTCTCTAAATCAATTAGTAATGTTTTTTTTTGTCTCCAAATTCATGGAAGCCTAATCCTAATCCAAGTGGACTTCCATTACAATAGGAATTATTTTTCATGTATTTATCCAGTCAATGAAAACAAGGGGGGATTGAAACGAAAGAGCTTTCCTATTAATAATAAATGATTAATATCAATATTTACTATTCTTAATAGATGGTGAAAATCTCTAGCGAGTTTATGGGATCAGATTAATCTTAGATGAAAGATTTAATATCTATTAATATTAAGAATAGTAAATATTGATATTAATCATTTATTATTAATAGTAATGTATGGTAGTATAAAATACACAGTTTGATAGACTTACAGTACATTTTTACAATTGACAAATGGAGAGCTCTTCCCTGGAGTAATTATTCTAGGATATTTACAAAAAAATCGAACTTTCTCAGAACTGTGAGTGAGCAGTTGGTTTATGATATTCTTCATTCTCAGGTTGGACCAAGATAAAGGCAATGTCAGGGGGTATGGCAAAAATGCTATCATGATATTCTAGGGCCATGGGTAGGGGTAAGTGAGGAAAGGCCCATTAGTTCATATTTCTCCATGTTGTGCAAAAACAAAACATGTACCACATATGTGCATATACTCACCTGAATAGACATCTCCATTTTCTGTTGCAATGAAAGCATTACATTCATATGTGCTGAAGGCATACGCAGGATATTTCTTTTGCTGCTGTAGTACATTTTATAAATCTTCTAAAGATGCAACCTTGGTGTGCAGTAGCAGCCAGATATCAGCAAATGCCAACACTCCACAGGTCGTTTTGAAGTAATAAACTCCAGATGGAATGGAGGGGTGGGAGGGAAGAACAATAAAGACAGTCCACCATTCATCACAGTGAACAGGATCACATTTCAAAAGTGAAAAAAAGAGAAATATACTTAGTATACTTCAACTTCTCATGTATTTTTATGAGTTGAGAAAGATAGATTTCAACTCTAAGAATCACACATTGTTTTCCAAATGTTTCCATTAGTTTAGTTTTCAGTCTTCGAGATGGTAAAGATATGGAAGTAATTGCATACTATCTATTTGCATAAAGACTGTTTTAGCACCAGCTCGTCTCAGCAGAACAGCACTACTTCAAACATTTTCCCTGTAGTTTCCCTGTTGCAAGCACATAATTCAAGCACAAAATAGTGAATCTGTGGACATATTTACCTCCAGGTATCCTTTTTGAAGGCAGGTGGTCACACTTAAGACACTTTCAAACAAAGCCCTGTTATTTTCTCAGAACGCCATTGGAGCTAAAGAGCCTAAAGGCAATCTTTTGAAATAAAGATAATGCTAGAGGTTGGGAATGTCTTTTCAACCTACCAGCTGCACACTATTTACCTTTGAAATAAACTATTAAAATATTAATGTATATTATTATTTCAGTCCAGATAGGATAAGAACATCAGGAGAAGCTGTAGAGCAGGGGTAGTCAACCTTGGCTCTTTTATGACTCGTGGACTTCAACTCCCAGAATTCCTGAGCCAGCTCGTGGACTTCTGGGAATTGAAGTCCACGAGTCATAAAAGAGCCAAGGTTGACTACCCCTGCTGTAGAGGGTGACTGCGATACCACATTGTTTATCCCTACACTGGGCAAACTCATATAAACATAACACTATGTGGAAATATGGCAGTATCTATCTTGATTCCACTTGAACTGAGGCTTTGTAAAGGGTAGTAGCAATAATCCTGAGGAGCAACCAAGACAATGGTCAGACAAATTTGAGTCCAAGGCAGAAACATAATTTGAGAAACCTCACAAGACTTGACTCTCCCTAGGTCTCTTGAAGATACTGTAAAGGGAGGAGGGAGGTGCATTCAGATTTTCAGGATTGATTGCAACCTTTTTAGGTACACCAGACTGGGAAACCCATGTTATGAATCTTGATGCTACTTTTATTAAAAGATTACATACAGGATTTTACACATCCCACCCTTTATCTTCAACAGAACTAAGGAGAGGGTGCTCTTACTCCAGATATATTCTCTGTCATTTCTCAATATATGCTGAAAAATTCTATTTAGGAATGTTGCCTTTGTTTTTCCCACTTTCTCTTTAAAATTCTTTTGATATCTAGATATGTCTTCATTGCTATGAAAAGGGAATCTCCCATTACAATCTTCCCCGCATGCAAACCTGAACATTACACAGCTACTCTTATGGTTCAGGATTCGCAAATTCTGCATTTCAGGGTTTTGAGCAAGATGACTAAAAAACACCTTTTTTCTTAGCACTGGGGTGCTTTATTCTAAATAGCTTTGGAGTATTTCCTTTACAATTTTAAGTATTTCAACAATCCTTTCCCCTCAGGTGTGTATTCTATTTCATTCCATTCCATCACATAAAACATTACAGTTTCTGTTATTAAAACCCTTCATCACCCTGCCCAGAAGGCTGATAAATGCAATTCAGATTCATAAATATAAGTAATATTGACATAAAATGTTTGATTTCCCTGAACTGGATGGATACAGATGGTTTGTGTGTCACAATGAAGATTGTTAGAGCTGGTTACAATTGCAGCCTCAAAATATGCTCCCATAATTCTATAACATTCATCTCTAAACTATGGTTTACACCCCAAACATTTCAAGAGAACATATGCAGATGGTATACTAGTGGCTCAAAGATACTAGGAACACCAGTTCAGGTGCTGCACACTCAGGTGTGATTACATAAAAATTCTGCTCATTTTCTATATTGCCAAATAATGCCTGGAGATTGTGATGTGGTCCATGTTAGTGTATTCAATTTGCATATCATAAATTTGTCTTCATATTTGTCAAATTTGTCCAAATCTGAAGAACACTCTGTATTGTAATTATTTATCTTTATAACTTATTTATTAGCTTACTGAAGATAATAGGAATTAGGGGTCAAATACCACATATTTTGATATTTGGGGGGATAATTTGGAGAGGGTTTGACAGTATCATCTAATTATGTAACAAAATGTAAATCAACTATTAATTTAAAATAACTGTCAAAACGATACTTAAAATTTGTGGCAGAAAGTGCTCCAAATCAGATTCAGTTATTTTTAATTAGAAATTATTGTTGTAATTGATGCACACAATTAGGTACAACATAACAAAGAATTCAGAAATAACTCAAATACTGGATCAAATATATGTTTTTATTAAAAAAATACTTCCAAATATAGCACTGGAATCCATTTAGCAGCAACCAAAGAAGGCACAAGGGTAAAGAATCCAACCTGAACATATTAGAAGATCTTAAACATAGTCTTTGGAACCCTACTTGTGGCAATTCACATTACAATTATCTCAACATCTCAGCTACCTTGAAGGTTACAAGAATATTGGCATATTGTAACTTCTGAGGTATAACAGACTGTTGCTTTACGCAGGGGTAGTCAACCTTGGCTCTTTAATGACTCGTGGACTTCAATTCCCAGAATTCCTGAGCCAGCTAAGCTGGCTCAGGAATTCTGGGAGTTGAAGTCCACGAGTCATAAAAGAGCCAAGGTTGACTACCCCTGCTTTACTGTAATGTTCTGCAAATCTATGCCAAAGACTTTAATTCTGATCTCAAGCAATTACATTCTAGGTATAAAGTTTGGAAATACTTTAGTACAGATGATATGAACTCCATGCAATGACATGTAGAAATTTCTAATTAGTTAAATTTTTTAGCAGTAAGTATATATAACATAAGATACCTTTACTAAACCAATTTATCCACTGATTAAAGCACCTATCAAATTACTGTTGTATTGTCTTTGTGTCCAATTTTTATTCTTGCTGCCAGGTACTGGCATTCAAACTCTATTTCATGAAGACATCAACCTTGCATAATACTCTTTTAATATACAAACTGCATATTCCACATGAAGTGTAAATAGGTAACTTTATGTCCATATTATGGCTTTAAATGACTGTACATTATCAGTAGTTGGGGCACTGGTGTAAAAGTTCAGTACATAGTAAATAAAGGTAAATGGCAACTCATAATGGTACTGGAATGATATGAGATATGCAATTTAAATTCAACAAAGATTTTAAAAAAGCTAATGTTTTCAAGAAATTCAGAGGTGGAATGAGCTAAACAAAAATTCACATACAAGGGTAATAAAAGCTCCTTAAATACTTAATTCCATAGGATCCCATGTTAAGTATCTATTTTGACAACAGGGTTTCTTTTTTTGAAAAATGCTCAAAACTGTATTTTATTAAGAATGATTAAATTAAGAATATTCTGTAAACATTCATATTCTTTCATGTACTTTAACATATTTCAAAAAAAATGTTATGCATTTAGAAAACTAGGGAAAGACTTTTGAGAACAGAGACATCTTGCTCAAGTGAAATATTAGAGAAACAATGATTCCCAATTTAAACTATCTAAAAATAGAGCTAAACCTTTATACATATAGTGTATGTTCAGTGTTCCAGTATTTGTATATCTGTTTTTGTGTGTGAAATGACCCAATAAAGTCCACCTTTCAGTTCCATCAAATGATAATCCAAATAATTTAAATCTCTGAAGTGCAAGTCATTACACTGTGAAAACACCAGCACCCTAGTGTTGTGTGAGACAGAAATCCAAGCAATCCAGCCTCAGGTTAGTATAGATTCTGCAGCTTCTCTGATAAGGGAGGCGGCTTTTTCCAATTCCTGTTCTGTTTGTTCTACCGTCACCACAACCCGTATGCTGGAAGGGACAAAAACAGTCAATTGACATTTATTTGCTGTAGAGTAAAAAAAGAAAAGAAAAATGGCCTTACAATATCTAGAGATTAGTATAGGTAGACCTGTACATACTGAATGAAGTTAAAAACTGTACTTAGATTTATTATATCAATTGTGATGGCTACTTTCTTTCCTAATGCAATCAATAGTTTGGTTATTTTCCAAGCCCCACAAGTTATTTGAGAGATTATATTTGTCTGTACCCTCAAACCCATGCAAATCTGCATGTCTTTTTAAAATCCATCCTTAGCATATCTTAATTCTACCAAGACCTTCTTGGATTAGCAACAAATGACAGAGTCTAGCCTAAGAACGTAGATTGTTTTCCCATTGAGGTTCTATTTCCAGTTTAAGATCTCTCCCTTTTAATAGCTTGTGTTTTTGTACTGTTATAGATATTGATGTTTAAAGGTTGGACAACCCTTTGTCTGAGATGATATTCCTGCCTTGGGCAAGGGATTGGACTAGAAGGCCTTCCAACCCTATGATTCTATGACAGAATGGATGGGTTTCTTTTATTTGTACCATTTTGTCCCAAAGGTGCTTTTTTCACAAGGCAACCGGACTTTGTTTTTCTTTGATTCACACCCATTTGCACTACTCAGGTGACCCTGAGGACACAGATAAGCCTCCAGGGGCTTCAACAACTTGCTAAAAGAATGCAAATGACCAGCTGTCTGCAAGGAGTATAAATCCTGCCATTCCCCATCACCCAGTCAGAGCTGAAGCTTCTTGGATGAGAAGCAAATGTCTTCAAAGAAAAACAAG
This sequence comes from Protobothrops mucrosquamatus, assembly GCF_001527695.2. Lineage (NCBI taxonomy): Eukaryota > Metazoa > Chordata > Lepidosauria > Squamata > Viperidae > Protobothrops > Protobothrops mucrosquamatus. The sequence goes on along the minus strand of NW_015387737.1, from coordinate 378,680 downwards.
AAAGTCCAGTTGCCTCGTGAAAAAAGCACCTTTGAGACAACCATGACCTGGATGACTGAGAATCTCCATAGACATTTGTACCCTTTGTAGTTATTCTACTTATAATTATAATAATGCAAATTGTTGTCATTGTTACTATGTTCATGGACTATGCAAGTTGCTTTGCCTGCTTCTATTGGGAGAAAGGTAGATTTAAAAATGGATAAATAAAAATACACACAAACAGGACAGTCAATCTGCGAAGGAGGACTGTTACTCCAAACAGATAATACTGGGATTGATTGGCTGTTAGAGAGTATCAACCATAGCTTAACATGTTTCATGATTCCATCAAGTTTGAGGGAGCTTCATATAAAAATTCTTGTTTCTTATTTCTACATTCCATTGTTCAGCCACTGAATAAAAAAAAATTCTGTAATTGTCTTAATTTCTATTTAATGGCAATCCAGAAACATAGTAGAAATATTTAAATATTTAAAATTCGTAAGTTCCAGTTCAATCTGCCATAACTATACTATGTAACTGGGCCCAAAAAGTTTTATTGTTAATAGAATGAAGTAGTTACTAACCTGGGTGGAGGGAGATATTTTTCTTCTTTTTCCAAATAGCGAGCCTGAGTTAAAGCAATACCTCTGTTCATACACTGGGAAAAAGACATAGAACCAGTTATATAACTAATATATAATAACTGCCAGTTAATGTTTTTATTATGAAGTACTGCTAACATATAATAGGAATTTTCTTTGGTCCTAGTTTTTATCCACGTTTCTGCTGTTGCCATTTTCTCTTCCCTTAAACACATCCCTTCCCATAATGCACTTCTCTTCTATCAGTTCTCACTACTATTCCTTTCTTCTAATTCAGTGTTTCTCAACCTTGACAATTTTAAGGCATGTGGACTTCAACTCCCAGAATTCCACAGCCAGCATTGCTGGCTGTGGAATTCTGGGAGTTGAAGTCCACATGCCTTAAAATTGTCAAGGTTGAGAAACACTGTTCTAATTAGTAAAAACACTGTTGCCATCTGTGCATAGCTTGTTGTCTGCTTCTATCCATGATTATTTATTTATGGATTAACATAATGCATAAATCCAGCTACTCTGATTCATTTAAAAATTATGGATTCATGTTATATATAAACTCAGCCAAAATGTTAAGGTGCTGACTCCAACCTCACTTCTGTACTGCATCCTGAAGCATACAGAACCTTTTGCGGCTACTAACAACTCTGGTTTCATGCCATAGCTCAATTAATAATAAAGCACAGTTAATGTAAAATGAAGTTTATTGAAACAAGCCACTGTTGTGATAATCTAGGTCTGCTGTCCTCTCTTTGCAACTATACCAGCAGTAATAGAAGACAGATGCAATTTAGTTTAAGACTCATGACAAAGCACGGAACTATTGGGCCATGTTTCTTAACAAGTCCAGTTTTGAAGGATTCAACATTTGTAAAAGAAATCTTACATATTCTACAATTTCTTTCAGTAGTCTCATGTCACTTTCTCGAGATCCAGTACTTTCTTCTAACTGGAGATGTAATGCTGGGGAAAATGACTGTCCCACTAGTCGTAGACCAGGAATCCTACAAGAAGTAACCATGTTAAATCAAACACAAGGTGATAAATGTCACTGAAAAAAAACCTCAAGTGTGAAATTATTAACAATTTTACTGCAACACTGAAATGAATATAACACACTGCTTGGTTTTGTGCTAGGCTGCAAAGCAGGAATTACATAATCAAGTCCACACTTCACCTCAAGGCAGATGACCTAATCACTAAGATCACTACCCACAATCTTTCATAAGAGTAGAAACAAACAGCATGTGATAAAGGAGGTTGTTAGGGTTAGCTAACCATGAATAGTTCTTCTATCTAGCCTGCCTGATCTACTTTTCTGCTCCTGTTCAGGTCAGCTATATCAGTATTTTTCTATATGTACTTGTTAAGCATCAAAAGAAAAACATTCCCGGATTAGATGAATGGTAATATTCCTGGGATACCATCTAATTTTAGATATTCCAAGGGGCATAACCATGCTACTTTTGGACATGCTCCATGGAAGCAGTATGATTAGGCATTGTTCCTGCAATTATCTCTTTTCCCACTGCTACACAAGCTATTGCTCTATGACTGACAAGTTGAAAGTCATGACGGCACTGAGCCACTTAAGAGTTGTATATGCCAAAAATATACTTCTAAATCTAAGATGAACAGAAAAAAGGCATTTCCTAAAATGTATTTTTGCTGCTACCAATTATTCACAAAAGCATTGCCAACACAGAACTGCTAATCTAATTAACTGAATTAAATAAACAAAATCAAAATTGAGAGTAAAGGGACAATGTCCTAAATGGTTTATTTAAACTCAATGCAAAGATGTGCATGAAGACTCTTAAGCCCATTATTTTAGAAAGGGACTGGGGTTACTTGTAGAAAATCTTAATTCCAAAAGATAACAGAATAAAAATGCTACCAATGTATATTTACTGTGATTTTGCAATATAGCAGTCATTTGTTATGAAAGTTGTTTATTAACAGAAAGCCATTATCAAGAGACAATCAGCACCTACATTAAGATCACAATGTAAGATCACAATGTAAGCATGTAATATTATCTAAAACATAGGCAATTTTGAGCCTAAAATATATTTTATTATTCAGATTTTTATACAAGATAAATTTCTTGATTATTTACATGTTACAATAGTATACAAAAGTGCACTATTTAAAGAAGAATAATTCAATAGCAACATGGAATCCAAGAGGCTCGTGATAAATATGCAATCAATTGAGATCGGTTTGTAATCATGTGGGAACTTACAATCCCAATGGAGTGCTGTTGGTAATTATAGAAATTATTACAAACATTGCCAAATTGTCACTTGGTTCAATAAATATGATTTTTTAACATATATATATATAATGAGAAAGCAGCAGGTCCAGAATTAAAATAACATATACGTTTAATTACTAATAGACAAAATACTATTTTATTATGGGCCACTGTTACTGGTAAACAGCAAGATGAAAATTGTGAAATCAATATACAATATTCTCCAAAGCATGCTGATTGTTGAATTCAGTCAGACATTTCTAACCAAACAATCTGTTAAAATATTTCAGAAACTAAAATAATGGGTGTAAAAGGAATAGCTGGAGTAATGTGAGAAGACACCTTTGAACCTTCGCCAAATCAAAGCTTTGACGTTTTCAGGTTTTGGCCAAACAACACTCTGTAATAAACATAGTCTGAATTTCTAGAGGCTGCTATACAAACCTCAAGTTGATTTCTATGTTACTTTCGTCAGTTACTTAAAATAAACTGTCATCTGACTCAAGTACACATCTCGTCAGAAAAGAATAAGCAAAGCAAAGAGACAGACACCGGCCCTTTCAGACAAAAGGTCAATCAACTAGAGTGTGTGAGAGAACAGCAGTTAGCTTTTATAAGCAAGCTGATCATATTCTAATGCAGCAGTTCTCAAAGTGTGGTCTGGAAACCCCGGGGATCCCTGAGAGCCTTTCAGGGGGTCAAAAAGTCAGATACATATTTTATCATTTCTCAGTTTTAATTTCTAATATAGTATATATCGATAGATGTAATCCACATAAATCAAAACTCTTTGGGTCCTCAATCATTTTTAAGAATTTTAAGAAAGGGGTCCTGAGGCCAAAATGTTTGAGAGCCACTGTTCACCAGGAACACAGTGGAAATCCACACAACTTTTACCCAATGAAAACATACTGTACGTGAGAAAAAAAATGTATCAAAATATTGGGGTTAAAACAGAAATATGCCAAATGATTTATGCCCAAATTGTTCTGTGCAGGGTACAGCTAGTTTGGGGTGATTGATGCTCAAACATGCGTATTTAGTCTGGATGTGAAAACAAAGCAAGAACGTTTTGTTTTGGATATAAACTTCACCCCCCCCCCTAATTCCAGGAAAATGTGTCTGGAGGAAAGTAAAAGTGAGAAAAGCAAGAATATTTGGTAATTGAGAAGAGGCAGGATAGCACAAAAGAAAAAGCTAGGTTGGGAAGTTCAAGGTGCAGGAGGAATGATGAGTTATATCAGGCTGGAACATCAGTGCCTGATGAGAAACATGGAAGGGGAAAATGTACATAAGGGAAATATTTGGGAAGATGTAGGACATGGCCATTTAGTAAGATATGTTGGAACATATAACTGGGGGAAGAGAGAGCTCCACTACCCCATAAAAATCATGACAACATCCTTCCAGGTATGATTTCAAACAAAATTGGTAGCAAAAATAATTCTAGGTTTTGTTGTTCCTGCTGAACTATGGCTGATCCAGTATAGTTCTGCAGAACATCTGGAATATGACATTTTGGTTTTAGGTCTGAAACAAAATATTTTCCATTTTGTTTTAGAGCTTTAAAGGAGAAACCAAGTACAGATTGATGGATAAGAACTGCAAAAGCCCTAATCAAGACTCAGAGGACTGTAACCTGACATCTCTTGTTCAAAATATCCTGGGATACACAGGCATGATTTTCACACAAGAGAGGTTCAAATAACTGCACCTCAGATCTGGTCAATAGTCTCTGCATTAATACAGGAGCTAAGCCTCCTTAATTCAAATGGGATATTTTTCAATAAGATAGTAAGTTTCTTAGTAGTAAGAAACCTGTTTTTTACACTAACTATATCTTAATTGTGTCCCAACTTTCGTTTAAGATCTATTGCATTTCTGTTATTAATGTTGTATTTTCTGGTAATAATGCAACTTCCAAGGGAAAACTAGCTGTGGTTGCCTAAAAACTACTTTTTATATATGTTTATTATGCATTACAATTTATAATACATGTCTAGAGTATCACCAAAATACCTGCAATACTTATTTTTTGAAAATTTCTAAATTTCTATAGTAAGAAAGTATAGCCTACACTGTACTACAATAAACTGTTTTCAACTCAAAAATATTTTGAGTTGAGTTTTTTTAACTACACCATTCTAGGCTATAGCTACAGTAAAAAGCAGTTGTTCTTACTAAAGTAGCTTAAATGTAGAGCTTAAAACAGTAAATGTTTCCATTATTGTAGTCTCTTCAAAAGGCATTTTTCATGTTAAAGTCAAATATTAAATGAGATGACAATGAATTTACTTACCCTTGTAAAGCTTTGTATATTTGCTTACATTTTTGTCTTAAAACCAGAAAAATACCTAAACAAAAAATAAACAAAAAAATCCTTGAATATCAGTTTAATTGGTTAAACACGACATACCAATTTAAATAGCTATTTAAGACTAGATTGCAATTTGTTCATTCTTCCTGTCTTTTACCTTTCCAGTGTCATAAGAGAAAATATACAAATACATCTCTTCTCTGCCCTTGTGTCTGCCCTATGAAACATTCTTCCCTCTGAAACTAGATCAGCCCCATCCCTTTTGGATATTCTGAAAAGCCCTCTGTACTATGACTTGTTTAGGCGGCTCTGCTGTTGAGGAATATGATGAATCCCACAACTGGAATACAGGAAGTGAAGGATACTATTTGTTTGAAAGGAATAGAAGCAGTAGAACAGAGAAAAGGCTGAGCAGTATATTAATGATATCCATTCCTCAAATATCTAAATCAATGAATTTGCTAATGTTATAAGTTAAAATAAGTGCAGGAACGAGTTAAGCAATACTGTTGTTTGTGTCTATTATTCACCTTCCTAAAAAGGAGGAGCCATGAATGAAGTTTTATGAAAGCAAACTGTAGAACTTGCAAAGAGGTAATGAATTTGTAGTAATGATATTTTTAATTTCCCTGAGAGAGCACAATCCATCCAGGAAATTCCCGACTTGCCTTGCTGACAACATTCTCCCTCAAAAGTCTAAGAAGGTAGAAAATGATTAGCTATCCTTAACTGTATACCAATCAAGAGAGAAAGCTTAATGGAGAAAATGGAAGTGGCAGAAACATTGGAGGAAAATAACCATACAATCCTGATTTTAAAGGAAAATAAAAACTACTCAAAAATAAGATGAATGTTCAAAAAAGTGGATGTTGGTAAGTTCAGAGCAATGCTAAGTACTATCCTGTGACAGGAGAAAAACCCATCCAGTTAATTAGAAAAATAGCCTAGGGCGGTGTTTCTCAAGCTTGGCCACTTGATGATGTGTGGACTTCAACTCCCAGAATTCCTCAGCCAACCAGCCGTGTTAAAGGAGATACCAAAAATCAAAACTGCAAAGAAATCCAGAAAGGAGGAAAGCATAGGATAGATAGCAAAAGAAGCTACATAAAAAGCTTCAGAAAAAAAAAGATCTATATAAGAAATGAAAAGAGGGTTGGAAAGCCTTCAAAAAGGAAGACTACAAATAGGTTACCTATTGTAGATTTGGGGAGATGGCACTGGGAAAGTCAAATTCCATAATGAGTCAAAGATAGTGGAAGATATCAAAAAAAAATTAAAAGAAAGAATGTAGATATTTTCAAAATAAAAGGATAGAAAAGAATACAACTTGGCCAATAGAGGCAAAATGAAGAAAAGTAGATCCATTTAAAAAATGTGGTCAGGGAATATGTCTTTACTTTGAACTATGCCAAAATTTTGGTGTAATTCATCTGATTCTGGAGATTTAAACAAAATCTCCAGAATCAGATGAATTACACCAAAATGTTGGCATAATCAGGTGAAAGTCAGGGTAAACTCACGTATATTACTTATGGAGAATCCTGGAGAACTGATGAAGTGCCAGATGAATTAAGAAAAACAAATGCTATTCCTATCGCCAAAAAAGGAGAAAAAGTTCAATTTTGGGCTTCGTCAACTAAGTATAATTTCTAAATTATGGGAAGTCATCGTCCACTTTCCTTTGGTTGATCTCGCTTTGTCTATTGTGAACAGTTTTGAGTACCACCTTTTAATAAGGATTCAGAGAAAATGGTCCAAGTTTAAAGAAAGGGTGTTGCAGATGTTCATGGAACTAAAAATTAACCTCTATGAAGAAAGACAAAGGATTTAGGTATATTTTAGTCTTGGCAAATTACTGAGTGGAAGACATAATAGTATTTTTCAAATGTTCTCTCTTCTATGGTTGCAGTGCATGAAATGAAACTCTTTGAACATTTCTTACAGTCAGTTAAACTGCTAAGAAGATTTTTTTTATATAAACATGTATCATCTGCAAACTCTGTTATAACGTTATGCATTCCTCACTGCAATTAAGATTGACACAAGTGAATATAAGTACGTGTGTATGAAATATAGACATCATTCTGAAGACTTTCAGTTCAAGTCGAATATGAACTGCAATCCAACGTTACCTTACAGGCAACTGTGACTAACAGTCAAAACCACCCACTAAATCCATGCCAAGGTATGAATGTGTATCTCTCAAAGCTCAAGTACTTTTCAAAACATGGCTTGATTCTCTAAAATTACTAACTTCTAGAAAAATTACCTGGATTTTCTTGCATGATATTGAGAGCTTCAATGGCGGCGGCCGCTAGAAGAGGAGGCAGAGAGGCTGAAAAGCAATAGCCTTGGCCGGACAGCCTCTGAGAACAAAAGTCATAATATTAAAGGAGCAAAACTCCCAGTATTATTTATACGCAGAACCTACCGGTAAATATACAACTCTTTGTTTAATCGAAAGGAAGAAAAATCTGAATTTAAGAACATTTTATCCAAAAGGACAGCAATGAGTTAGTTATGTATTTTATCTAATTTGGCTCTTGCTAGCTTTAAGCAACATATACATTGCAATCATAAATAAGTATGCTTTTTTCCCCCTTCGTTCAATCATGTCTGATTCTCAGCGATTGCCAGGACAAGTCCCTATAGTTGCCTTGACAAGTTTTTTCACAAGTGTTTTGTCACTGCCTTCTTCCTAAAGCCGAAAGAGAGTGACTAGTCCAGGGGTAGGCAACCATGCTGGCTCAGGAATTCTGGGAGCTGAAGTCCACGAGTCATAAAAGAGCCAAGGTTGCCTACTCCTGGTCTACTCCAAGATCACCCAGCTGGATTTATGCCTAAAGGGAGACTAGAACTCACAGTCTCCCGGTTTCCAGCCTGAACCACTACACTAAACTGGCTCTTATATATCTGTATTAACACTTATTAAATCTATCTTAATTTTTCTATTTCAAAAGTATTTGAGAAATACAATAATATTTATCTCTGTAAATACAACAGTTAATATATATAGCTGCATCTACATTTTTATTGGAAACATCCATATTTAAAGGTCCTGGTTTGATTGATTCAAAACTGTATATTTGCCAACACTGCCAAAAGCTACATACATAGCATAGATCACTTTCAAACATGCCCCAAAAATCTCAATGTGCAATACTTAAAAATGTTAGGCAGTTACAACCATCTTCTACACAGACAACCTCCATGTCCCTGCAAAGGGAATATTACAGGCCTAATATCGATGATAATTGAGGTCATTAGATCAGAAAAGGAACAGAACAATTATCTGTTATTGTAATATCCTTCTAGTTATCTCTTCTCCCCACATGTCACATGTCAGCTACAACATGTCAAGGCAGTTCGTTCTTGGCAAGGACGGTGCATTAATTCTTCAGTACCAAATAAAAGCTACTTCTCAGCATCTGATATTAATACAGTTTTCCCCCAAAGTTCAGTGCCTGCCAACAATGGATATAATTCTGAATTGACAACATGCAGAGCAAGCAATTTGTAGCAAATAGGTACAAGACTGAGAGGATGTATATTCATGTTCACCCTAAAACTTCTAACAGAAATAAGCCTCCCCAAAAAAGATCCTGTTAGGAGAAAACAGTTAATAGTTTCTCATTTCTATGAAGTACAGGTGGTCCTTGACTTCGTTTAGTGACAGTCCCAAATTACAATGGCACTGAAAAAGGCTTATAACCGTTTTTCACACTTATGCAACATCCCCCTGGACATGTGATCAAAATTCAGCCACTTGGCAACTGGCCTGCATTTGTGATGGCTGCAAGGTCATAAATGGAAAAGTTGGGCTCAACTGTAGTCCTAAGTTGAGGACTACCTGCAAAGGAGTTCAAACTGAATGATGCTGCTTTTCAACGGAGCCCACTGGGGCAGCCTTTTAGTAGACAGGCCACCTTCCCGATTTAATTCATGAAAACGTTAAAAACTGCTATTTCATGGAGTGCTTAAAATGCAGAATCAGCCATAAGGCATATATGTGGCTCAACATGACCATATTGTGTTTCCTGCTCTCTGATGTCTGATTGTTCTTATGGGTTTTTAAATTGATTATATGTGTTTTTATTTAGACTTATTATAGCCCAGTTATTCTTTATACATCTTGTGAATCACCAAGGGTCTTATCTGATTGCAATGGGATATAATTGTAACAATCAATCGATACATAAGCATACAAATAAATACCTACATTGGCTACAGAGCTCCACAAAGAGATAACTCTGACACAGTTTGTCTTTCAAGGTCTTTCACATACCTGGTGGTCAATAACAAAGGATCGTCCACAGCAAAATCCTCCAATAGAAGCCAGGGAATTTTCCATATTTGCACTTATAAGATCAATGTCATCAATCTAACACAAAAATGTCAATTGCTTAATGTTAAAAAGTGAAAGCATGGTTTCAGTCATACAGTTGGTAAGAATGAGTTTAGTCATGTACAGCTAAATAATACTAAAAATACTTAATGAATGACAGTACGTTACAAGAAAGAAAAATACAGTTCACATTTCTATTACCGCATGTATCCATTTGAAGTTTCTTATTCTACCCATCAAGATCTAAAATAGCTCAATGTAGTTGAGACAGTTCTAAATTTATTTTCCTCTCTCCTTTAAAACAGAATATTATATATAGAAAAATCAGATGCTATGATACTTCTTTAGTACAAGAAAGGGAAAAAATTCACAAGTCTGGAGTTTTTATGCTGTCCCACAATTGTGCTACATGTGTTTTATGAACTGTTTAAATACAGCTTATATTGTAAACCATGGGTTCCACAATTTCAGTTAAAGAGCATGAAATAACAGGATTTTCTGGTAGAGTGTACAGTGCCATTCCTTGACTACTGCATAGAATAGAATAATTTAAAGTTATCTGTCGGTTCAGGGTGCAGTATACTGACAATGCCAGCTTTATAGCTGAACTCCACATTGCTCAGGTGAGGTTGTTGGTTGTTGACCCAATGTCTGGAGACTGTTCAGGTCTGAATGGGGTGGAACAGACTTTGACTAAAACCTGGCAAGACTGAGCAGCTGTGGCTGTTTGACTCCTTGGATTGGGGACATTTTCATCATCGTCTTGCGTGGCATAGCATTTCCCCATTTGAGGCTGGTTCTCAACTTTCAGATCCTTCTGAAATGTTGTCCCCTGAGGTTTTTCCTCTCTGTGCATGGAAGGGAAGCTGAAATCCTTCAGTGGGGAATGTTTGAGAGCAAAAGAGCTTCAGCTCCTTCACTCTGTACACACTTCCGGACCGCGGCCCCTCGCCGCAGGGAGACGGAACCGCCTAGATGGTTCCGTCCCAGGCGCCTGATGGACCCAGAGGGGTTTCTGACGGAGCTTGGGCCATATCCTGTGGAGCTAGGTCACGACTCGGCGGAACATCAGGCTGCGGCCTGGGATGTGGCCGCAGCCGCAGCACTGGACCGAGTCGTGCCGCTGCGNATCAACTAGAGTGTGTGAGAGAACAGCAGTTAGCTTTTATAAGCAAGCTGATCATATTCTAATGCAGCAGTTCTCAAAGTGTGGTCTGGAAACCCCGGGGATCCCTGAGAGCCTTTCAGGGGGTCAAAAAGTCAGATACATATTTTATCATTTCTCAGTTTTAATTTCTAATATAGTATATATCGATAGATGTAATCCATATAAATCAAAACTCTTTGGGTCCTCAATCATTTTTAAGAATTTTAAGAAAGGGGTCCTGAGGCCAAAATGTTTGAGAGCCACTGTTCACCAGGAACACAGTGGAAATCCACACAACTTTTACCCAATGAAAACATACTGTACGTGAGAAAAAAAATGTATCAAAATATTGGGGTTAAAACAGAAATATGCCAAATGATTTATGCCCAAATTGTTCTGTGCAGGGTACAGCTAGTTTGGGGTGATTGATGCTCGAACATGCGTATTTAGTCTGGATGTGAAAACAAAGCAAGAGCGTTTTGTTTTGGATATAAACTTCAACCCCCCCCCCCAATTCCAGGAAAATGTGTCTGGAGGAAAGTAAAAGTGAGAAAAGCAAGAATATTTGGTAATTGAGAAGAGGCAGGATAGCACAAAAGAAAAAGCTAGGTTGGGAAGTTCAAGGTGCAGGAGGAATGATGAGTTATATCAGGCTGGAACATCAGTGCCTGATGAGAAACATGGAAGGGGAAAATGTACATAAGGGAATATTTGGGAAGATGTAGGACATGGCCATTTAGTAAGATATGTTGGAACATATAACTGGGGGAAGAGAGAGCTCCACTACCCCATAAAAATCATGACAACATCCTTCCAGGTATGATTTCAAACAAAATTGGTAGCAAAAATAATTCTAGGTTTTGTTGTTCGTGCTGAACTATGGCTGATCCAGTACAGTTCTGCAGAACATCTGGAATATGATATTTTGGTTTTAGGTCTGAAACAAAATATTTTCCATTTTGTTTTAGAGCTTTAAAGGAGAAACCAAGTACAGATTGATGGATAAGAACTGCAAAAGCCCTAATCAAGACTCAGAGGACTGTAACCTGACATTTCTTGTTCAAAATATCCTGGGATACACAGGCATGATTTTCACACAAGAGAGGTTCAAATAACTGCACCTCAGATCTGGTCAATAGTCTCTGCATTAATACAGGAGCTAAGCCTCCTTAATTCAAATGGGATATTTTTCAATAAGATAGTAAGTTTCTTAGTAGTAAGAAACCTGTTTTTTAAACTAACTATATCTTAATTGTGTCCCAACATTCGTTTAAGATCTATTGCATTTCTGTTATTAATGTTGTATTTTCTGATAATAATGCAACTTCCATTGGAAAACTAGCTGTGGTTGCCTAAAAACTACTTTTTATATATGTTTATTATGCATTACAATTTATAATACATGTCTAGAGTATCATCAAAATACCTGCAATACTTATTTTTTGAAAATTTCTAAATCTCTAAATATAGTAAGAAAGTATAGCCTACACTGTACTACAATAAACTGTTTTCAACTCAAAAATATTTTGAGTTGAGTTTTTTTAATTACACCACTCTAGGCTATAGCTATAGTAAAAAGCAGTTGTTCTTACTAAAGTAGCTTAAATGTAGAGCTTAAAACAGTAAATGTTTCCATTATTGTACTCTCTTCAAAAGCCATTTTTCTCGTTAAAGTCAAGTATTAAATGAGATGACAATGAATTTACTTACCCTTGTAAAGCTTTGTATATTTGCTTACATTTTTGTCTTAAAACCTGAAAAATACCTAAACAAAAAATAAACAAAAAAATCCTTGAATATCAGTTTAATTGGTTAAACACGACATACCAATTTAAATAGCTATTTAAGACTAGATTGCAATTTGTTCATTCTTCCTGTCTTTTACCTTTCCAGTGTCATAAGAGAAAATATACAAATACATCTCTTCTCTGCCCTTGTGTCTGCCCTATGAAACATTCTTCCCTCTTCCCTCTGAAACTAGATCAGCCCCATCCCTTTTGGATATTCTGAAAAGCCCTCTGTACTATGACTTGTTTAGGCGGCTCCGCTGTTGAGGAATATGATGAATCCCACAACTGGAATACAGGAAGTGAAGGATACTATTTGTTTGAAAGGAATAGAAGCAATAGAACAGAGAAAAGGCTGAGCAGTATATTAATGATATCCATTCCTCAAATATCTAAATCAATGAATTTGCTAATGTTATAAGTTAAAATAAGTGCAGGAACGAGTTAAGCAATACTGTTGTTTGTGTCTATTATTCACCTTCCTAAAAAGGAGGAGCCATGAATGAAGTTTTATGAAAGCAAACTGTAGAACTTGCAAAGAGGTAATGAATTTGTAGTAATGATATTTTTAATTTCCCTGAGAGAGCACAATCCATCCAGGAAATTCCTGACTTGCCTTGCTGACAACATTCTCCCTCAAAAGTCTAAGAAGGTAGAAAATGATTAGCTATCCTTAACTGTATACCAATCAAGAGAGAAAGCTTAATGGAGAAAATGGAAGTGGCAGAAACATTGGAGGAAAATACCTATACAATCCTGATTTTAAAGGAAAATAAAACTACTCAAAAATAAGATGAATGTTCAAAAAAGTGGATTTTGGTAAGTTCAGAGCAATGCTAAGTACTATCCTGTGACAGGAGAAAAACCCATCCAGCTAATTAGAAAAATAGCCTAGGGCAGTGTTTCTCAAGCTTGGCCACTTGATGATGTGTGGACTTCCACTCCCAGAATTCCTCAGCCAACCAGCTGTGTTAAAGGAGATACCAAAAACCAAAACTGCAAAGAAATCCAGAAAGGAGGAAAACATAGGATAGATAGCAAAAGAAGCTACATAAAAAGCTTCAGAAAAGAAAAAAAAAGATCTATATAAGAAATGAAAAGAGGGTTGGAAAGCCTTCAAAAAGGAAGACTACAAATAGGTTACCTATTGTAGATCTGTGGAGATGGCACTGGGAAAGTCAAATTCCATAATGAGTCAAAGATAGTGGAAGATATCAAAAAAAAAATTAAAAGAAAGAATGTAGATATTTTCAAAATAAAAAGATAGAAAAGAATACAACTTGGCCAATAGAGGCAAAATGAAGAAAAGTAGATCTATTTAAAAAATGTGGTCAGGGAATATGTCTTTACTTTGAATTATGCCAAAATTTTGGTATAATTCATCTGATTCTAGAGATTTAAACAAAATCTCCAGAATCAGATGAATTACACCAAAATGTTGGCATAATCAGGTGAAAGTCAGGGTAAACGCAAGTATATTACTTATGGAGAATCCTGAAGAACTGATGAAGTGCCAGATGAATTAAGAAAAACAAATGCTATTCCTAGCGCCAAAAAAGGAGAAAAAGTTCAATTTTGGGCTTCGTCAACTAAGTATAATTTCTAAATTATGGGAAGTCATCGTCCACTTTCCTTTGGTTGATCTCGCTTTGTCTATTGTGAACAGTTTTGAGTACCACCTTTTAACAAGGATTCAGAGAAAATGGTCCAAGTTCAAAGAAAGGGTGTTGCAGATGTTCATGGAACTAAAAATTAACCTCTATGAAGAAAGACAAAGGATTTAGGTATATTTTAGTCTTGGCAAATTACTGAGTGGAGGACATAATAGTATTTTTCAAATGTTCTCTCTTCTATGGTTGCAGTGCATGAAATGAAACTCTTTGAACATTTCTTACAGTCAGTTAAACTGCTAAGATGATTTTTTTTATATAAACATGTATTATCTGCAAACTCTGTTACAACGTTATGCATTCCTCACTGCAATTAAGACTGACACAAGTGAATTTAAGTGTGTGTGTATGAAATATAGACATCATTCTGAAGACTTTCAGTTCAAGTCGAATATGAACTGCAATCCAACGTTACCTTACAGGCAACTGTGATTGACAGTCAAAACCACCCAGTAAATCCATGCCAAGGTATGAATGTGTATCTCTCAAAGCTCAAGTACTTTTCAAAACATGGCTTGATTCTCTAAAATTATTAACTTCTAGAAAAATTACCTGGATTTTCTTGCATGATATTGAGAGCTTCAATGGCAGCGGCCGCTAGAAGAGGAGGCAGAGAGGCTGAAAAGCAATAGCCTTGGCCGGACAGCCTCTGAGAACAAAAGCAATAATATTAAAGGAGTAAAACATCCAGTATTATTTATATGCAGAACCTACCGGTAAATATACAACTCTTTGTTTAATTGAAAGGAAGAAAAATCTGAATTTAAGAACATTTTATCCAAAAGGACAGCAATGAGTTAGTTATGTATTTTATCTAATTTGGCTCTTGCTAGCTTAAGCAACATATACATTGCAATCATAAATAAGTATGCTTTTTTCCCCCCTTCCGTTCAATCATGTCTGATTCTCAGCGATTGCCAGGACAAGTCCCTATAGTTGCCTTGGCAAGTTTTTTCACAAGTGTTTTGTCACTGCCTTCTTCCTAAAGCCGAAAGAGAGTGACTAGTCCAGGGGTAGGCAACCATGCTGGCTCAGGAATTCTGGGAGCTGAAGTCCACGAGTCATAAAAGAGCCAAGGTTGCCTACTCCTGATCTACTCCAAGATCACCCAGCTGGATTTATGCCTAAAGGGAGACTAGAACTCACAGTCTCCCGGTTTCCAGCCTGAACCACTACACTAAACTGGCTCTTATATATCTGTATTAACACTTATTAAATCTATCTTAATTTTTCTATTTCAAAAGTATTTGAGAAATACAATAATATTTATCTCTGTAAATACAACAGTTAATATATATAGCTGCATCTACATTTTTATTGGCAACATCTATATTTAAAGGTCTTGGTTTGATTGATTCAAAACTGTATATTTGCCAACACTGCCAAAAGCTACATACATAGCATAGATCACTTTCAAACATGTCCCAAAAATCTCAATGTGCAATACTTAAAAATGTTAGGCAGTTACAACCATCTTCTACACAGACAACCTCCATGTCCCTGCAAAGGGAATATAACAAGCCTAATATCAATGATAATTGAGGTCATTAGATCAGAAAAGGAACAGAACAATTATCTGTTATTGTAATATCCTTCTAGTTATCTCTTCTCCCCACATGTCACATGTCAGCTACAACATGTCAAGGCAGTTCGTTCTTGGCAAGGACGGTGCATTAATTCTTCAGTACCAAATAAAAGCTACTTCTCAGCATCTGATATTAATATAATTTTTCCCCAAAGTTCAGTGCCTGCCAACAATGGATATAATTCTGAATTGACAACATGCAGAGCAAGCAATTTGTAGCAAATAGGTACAAGACTGAGAGGATGTATATTCATGTTCACCCTAAAACTTCTAACAGAAATAAGCCTCCCCAAAAAAGATCCTGTTAGGAGAAAACAGTTAATAGTTTCTCATTTCTATGAAGTACAGGTGGTCCTTGACTTCGTTTAGTGACAGTCCCAAATTACAATGGCACTGAAAAAGACTTATAACCGTTTTTCACACTTATGCAACATCCCCCTGGACATGTGATCAAAATTCAGCCACTTGGCAACTGGCCTGCATTTATGATGGCTGCAAGGTCATAAATGGAAAATTTGGGCTCAACTGTAGTCATAAGTTGAGGACTACCTGCAAAGGAGTTCAAACTAAATGATGCTGCTTTTCAACGGAGCCCACTGGGGCAGCCTTTTAGTAGATGGGCCACCTTCCCGATTTAATTCATGAAAATGGTAAAAACTGCTATTTCATGGAGTGCTTAAAATGCAGAATCAGCCATAAGGCATATATGTGGCTCAACATGACCATATTGTGTTTCCTGCTCTCTGATGTCTGATTGTTCTTATGGGTTTTTAAATTGATTATATGTGTTTTTATTTAGACTTATTATAGCCCAGTTATTCTTTATACATCTTGTGAATCACCAAGGGTCTTATCTGATTGCAATGGGATATAATTGTAACAATCAATCGATACATAAGCATACAAATAAATACCTACATTGGCTACAGAGCTCCACAAAGAGATAACTCTGACACAGTTTGTCTTTCAAGGTTTTTCACATACCTGGTGGTCAATAACAAAGGATCGTCCACAGCAAAATCCTCCAATAGAAGCCAGGGAATTTTCCATATTTGCACTTATAAGATCAATGTCATCAATCTAACACAAAAATGTCAATTGCTTAATGTTAAAAAGTGAAAGCATGGTTTCAGTCATACAGTTGGTAAGAATGAGTTTAGTCATGTACAGCTAAATAATACTAAAAATACTTAATGAATGACAGTACGTTACAAGAAATATCCATTTGAAGTTTCTTATTCTACCCATCAAGATCTAAAATAGCTAAATGTAGTTGAGACAGTTCTAAATTTATTTTCCTCTCTCCTTTAAAACAGAATATTATATATAGAAAAATCAGATACTATGATACTTCTTTAGTACAAGATAGGGAAAAAATTCACAAGTTTGGAGTTTTTATGCTGTCCCACAATTGTGCTACATGTGTTTTATGAACTGTTTAAATACAGCTTATATTGTAAACCATGGGTTCCACAATTTCAGTTAAAGAGCATGAAATAACAGGATTTTCCGGCAGAGTGTACAGTGCCATTTCTTGACTACTGCATAGAATAGAGTAATTTAAAGTTATCTGTCGGTTCGGGGTGCAGTATACTGACAATGCCAGCTTTATAGCTGAACTCCACATTGCTCAAGTGAGGTTGTTGGTTGTTGACCCAATGTCTGGAGACTGTTCAGGTCTGAATGGGGTGGAACAGACTTTGACTAAAACCTGGCAAGATTGAGCAGCTGTGGCTGTTTGACTCCTTGGATTGGGGACATTTTCATCATTGTCTTGGATGGCATAGCATTTCCCCATTTGAGGCTGGTTCTCAACTTTCGGATCCTTCTGAAATGGTGTCCCCTGAAGTTTTTCCTCTCTGTGCATGGAGGGGAAGCTGAAATCCTTCAGTGGGGAATGTTTGAGAGCAAAAGAGCTTCAGCAAGCAGCTCCTTCACTCTGTACGCATAAAAATTGGGAAGATTGCCTAACAACTGCAGTCAGGAGTGCAGGGATGGAGGTCATCAAGCAACAAACAAGACTATCGTCTACATCAGTGTTTCTCAACCTTGACAATTTTAAGGCATGTGGACTTCAACTCCCAGAATTCCACAGCCAGCAAAGCTAGCTGTGGAATTCTGGGAGTTGAAGTCCACATGCCTTAAAATTGTCAAGGTTGAGAAACACTGGTCTACATGTTATACAATTATTTATTTTCTTTTAAGATACTACTGTAAAAAAGATATTAAATCAAACTTTTACTTTCTGGTCCCTAACATTAACTTCTACTATCATGATCTATACAGTATCTGAATGTGAATAAGGTTTTACAAGACATTGAGGAGCAGGTACAAGAGGGTTATGAGGTTTCCTCTTTGAAAGAAGGTTTTTGTTAGAGTGAAACATAAACATAAAATTGAGATGGACGTCTAATACGTAATTGTTTACTGTGTTTCGTTACGTACTAATTATTTACAAGTCCTCCCGTGTTAGAATCAAAATAGCAATAGCAATAGCGTTTTGGCTTATATGCTGCCCGATAGCACTTTACAGCACTTATGGCCGGTTTACAATGTGGAAGTATTATTTGCATATTGCCCCCAATACTCTGGGTTCTCAATTTACCAAGCTCGGAAGGATGGAAGGCTGAGTCAGCCTTGAGTCCCGTCAGAATCGAACTCCAAGCGGTGGGCAGAGTTAGCCTGTAATACTGCATTTTAACTATTGTGCCACTACGGCTTCTCAAAATATTCTATTATTGACTGTCTTCAGCTCAACACTTAACCTTCATGTCTCAAAGGTGCTTTTTTCAAAAGGCAACTGGATTTTCTTGGCTTTTCCCCTTCGAAAATGTTCCGCTTCTTATCCAGTTAGAACCATAGAAGCTTCAAAGGGGAAAAAAAAACCCAAGAAAGTCCAGTCACCTTTTGAAAAAAGAACCTTTAGGACAACCATGATCTAGACACTCAACATTCATGCATTTTAGTTACTAGATGTAGATTTCTACTAATTATGTGCCAATGAACAGATTCTTTCTTCTAGAATAGACATGTCAAACACGAGGCCCGGGGGCCGGATGCGGCCCGCGAAGTGGTTTCATGTGGCCCGTGAAGCCATCCTGGAAACAGTGAGGGAACGGCCCCAGCTGGCCATGGCCCAGGCCAGCTGGGAGCCAATGTACAATTTTGTGGTGGCCATCTATGCTGAAACGCATTCAGTCTTAGCTCCATAAGACACACACACCCCGCATGGCCTGAGAGGAACAGTGAGGCTCCTCCAGTGGACCATGCCTTGGCACTTGCTCCGGTCCCTCCCCCTCCTGCCAGAAACCCTCAGATCTATCCCACTCCTGCCCAGGCCCCCACAGGCACCCTTGACGTGAACGATGTAGAGCTGGCCACACCCACCCAGTAGGTCACACCCACTCCATCCACACCCACCCAGTAGGCTGCACCCACCCTGGCCACACCCACCCAGCCCCCTGAGGGCAACCTCGATGCTGATGCGGCCCTCAATGAAATTGAATTTGACACCTCTGTTCTAGAACCATTTTTTTTCTTTTAAATTGACTTTTTGTGGTCCAAGTAAAATAACATCAAAGCTACTTGCTTAGTAAGACAAATCGCCTTTTGTGATGTTTATATTTTTAATTGTTCTCTTTTGCCAGTTCCCTTGAGGTTTGAGAGGAGGACATCCTTCAAAGTGCAGAGACACATTATAATACATTTTCTCATAACATGTTGTGTTATGGAAAAAAATAGAATCTTGAGTAGCTAATCAGAGGAAATGTTTTTAAAAGCACCATTTATAGCCAACATCCTCAGTATAAAATGACTCCAGGAATGCAGACCTTTCAATATTTATGTTCTATGAAGAAGTATTCCTTTGCCAAGAAACTGAATTTATTTATGTTACATAAACTTGACAGTCGTGAAAGTGTTTTCTTAATTAGTGGAATCTGCTGCTGCTTCAAGTTAGTGGAAATTGTACTAGGCTACAGAGGCCACTGACACATTCTCTCATTGCTGTATAGCTCTTAGTGAACTCATCCTTTCGGATGTTGCAGTAGCTAAGATTTTAAACCTGCTTTTTCAAAATCATAAGTAGGTACTCAATTTTAAGAAATTGAGATTTTCTAATGCTGGATGATTTGATGCTGAATTCTTTGACTTTTCTTTGGGGGAACACTTAGCATACGGTTGTAAAATATTCTTACTACTTTGCCTAAAGAGTAGAAAATCCAGGGACTGACCCTCATAATCCAAGTCTTTAAATTATGGCAAACATCTGAACATTAAATAACTTTTTTCAACAGGAGAAGAGAATGAAATGCAGCAGAATCAGGACAAGAAATATTATCTTCTGACTTGCTGTTACCCAGTTTCTGCTTCTGCCCTCTGTATCAGCCCTCATCTTATTGGCACCAGCATCAAAGCTGGCATAGGGAAGGCCACCACTTAATATCTATTTATAGAAGATTGATTCCACTTTTAGTAAGCAATTTACTACTTTCTTCATTTTTTAGATTTGCAGTCTGTAAAAGTTAACTAGATATTAAAAGAAGAAATTACTTACCAATTCTGGCAGAGGACAAATATCCCCAGTATTAATAAACAACCCCTCTACCACAATAAATTTTCGTGTTACACGGGCTTTTCGAGGGTTCTGCAGAAAAACAAACAATTTAGTATGAATATATATACGTATAATTTGTTTATGAAAAACAACTTTTTAGCTTACTTTTTAAAAGTTATTAAAAGCAGATAGAATGTTGAAAATCAACTTATATTTACTTTATCAGAAGTGCAATAAGCCCATTTGTAACTGAGAAAATGTCCATACACAGTAAAACGCTCTTAACACGTATATCATTAAAATGGTTACTTCGGGGGTTTTTTTGGCCTTATAAAACAAATGTTAATGTAGCTTTACTTCAATAAGCATTTTACCCAGAGGAGGAGTATGGTACGAAGAATTTCTATCTACTATTTTTCTCAGGAACAAAATAATTTTCTGAGCATTTTTGCACTGCCTTATCAGTGACACTGTGGCTGAGCACATGCACTTATGTACAAAATAAAAGGAAAACTGTATCCAATTCTACTGGCAGCTTTTTCTCATGTTTGTTATGTCACTGCCTTTTCCAAGCAATGCAGTCATCAAATTAAATACAGCACCTAAATTTATTTCAAATGTTACATATCAGCTTTCAGGATAGTTTAGAACAGTGGTTCTCAACCTTTTTAATGCCGCGACCCCCAACCGGTTGTAAGTCGAGGACTAAACCAATCGTAAGTCGAGGACTACCCAACCGGTTGTAAGTCGAGGACTTTCCCTGCCTGGGAGCGCCGCGCATGCGTGGTTCCGCCCCCTGCACCGGCCGAGGCGTAGCTGGCAAGCGGCAGAGACGGAGCAGGCCAACCACCAGCTGGCCCAGCCCAAGGGAGGTAAGGCAGCCACCGGAAAAGGGAAAAAAAATGGCGGACAGCCTTGCTTGGCGACCCCCGTGAAATGGTCGATCGATCCCAAATGGGGTCGCGACCCATAGGTTGAGAACCGCTGGTTTAGAAGATAAATAAAAATGAAGTTATTCAAATAGGCTATGTACGTAAAATGTTGCTCGTTATACATTAATTTCTTCTGAAACCGATACCTTTTGATCTTCAATCTCTTGCTCTTGTAGTAGATGCTCAAGATCAGCCATATCGTTATGCTTAAAAAACTTAATGTTACTTCTGGACGCTTGGAGCCCTTTCTGAACAGCAAAGCAGGCTGCTTCATCACTGTAAATACACCATTTTTTTTAGTTCGCTGACAGTTTAGGCTAACTCTTAAAAGATTGACGTTTTCCCACAATGAATGCTAAGATATTGGTGGGTGTTGTCTAACTATTTTCTACACTTGCATTCCTACTTTTAATTGAACTATGTTCAGGCGTTAAAAAGTTATGAAGAATTGTTATATTTCTGCAAGCCATGTAGGCAAAGTTCTTAAAGGAAAACGTTTGCCCATGTTGGCATCTTAGAGAGACAAATCAGGTCTAGTTGGTTAAAAAAAGAGAAACCTAGAATGTATGGTTTCAACAATAGTTAAGGCACGGGTCTTCAAACTTGGCCCTTTTATGACGTGCGGACTTCAACTCCCAGAATTCGTCAGCCACGCACGCTTTATGATATATGATGTGATATATAATATCATACGTCATCTAATAAGAAGGCATGCTATGGGTTAAGTCATTTAGGGAACTACATTTGGCAGGCATTATGCAGCCGGTTTTTTGATCTGTGGAACATTCTTCTCCCTGAGATGAGGGTGGCACCTCAGAAACAGTATTATTTCACTGTGCCTTTGGGCCTAATTTTTTTTTTTTTTTGCAATTTAATTCTAATTTTAATCAATTTTACTGCTAATTTTAATTGATTCATTGATATCATAATGGGTTTTAGTTATAGATATTATGTTTTACTGTAAGCCTCCTGTGTCTATGCATTGGGAAAAAATGAAGATTTGACTGGCTTCAGTACTTTTGGAATGAGGTTCCTTCAACATTCAAAGTGCTGCCCTTGGGCCCAGCAAAGTTTGTGCATTCTTAGGTTTCACAGATCAGGAAAAAAAAATACTCAAGCTCTATTCCTACACACCTTCTTGAGAACAAATTTGATTGAATTCAGTTGTATTTACTTTTGAGAATATGTGTAAGATTATAGTTACAGGCTCAGGACAAACATAAGCAATTTAACAAAATTTTCCAAGATGAAATTCTTGTCTGATATTAATTTATTTTAATCACTCTTGTCAACTGCACTTTTTCCTCGGCTGTATCCAATGGGAATACTGACAAAGCATTTGAACAGCTGCTAGTAATTTTTAAGAGAGTTTATTTTGAAACAGCAATCTATTGTAAGAAGTAGTCATTTTAAAAGTATTTCATAAATGATTAAAATTGCAGTTTAACAAGCATCTGAAAGTATCAAGGCACTGCTTTGAAACTGACAAGATCAAATGAGAGTTCTTAAATAATTTAAATGAGTTTTGAAAAATTATCCATAATTTCACTAAAACCTTATGCTAAACAAGCTTATTAAATAACCATATGCTAATTAATACATTCAGTAATCTTACTTGATCATAAAATTAATGTTTAAACATTTAATCTTTAACAACTAGAATTCTCTGCAGACTCTTTTTGTCTTTTTAATATCAGGAATGTGTACATACACAAACAAAATGTCGCCCCGTTTTGAATAGGCAGGAATAGCACTGGCAATTGTAGCAAATCCATAGGAATACAGGATAGCTTCCTCGGTCTTCATAAATCTGGCAAGTCGCTCTTCCAGTTCCAAATGCACATCTATTTAGGAAGTGTAGTTCACACATTTATGAGCAGAATTCTGCCTTTAAAAATCTCACAAATACTGTAATTAAAGGTTATTAACACCATGAAAAAACCATTCAAGTTTCAAAATTCTTTAGTATTGGAAATGTGACACTATTATTATCCCAAATATGCTTTTCAAAACTGAAGAAGCTTCTGGGATGAGAAGTGAAATGACTTCAAGAAAAAAACAAAGAAAATGCAGTTGCCATTTGAAAAGCACATTTGGGACAACCATGACCTGGATGATTGAGAATCTCCATAGACACTATTATTTATTTCCTACAGACAGTAGAGCAGTGTTTCTCAACCTTGACAATTTTAAGGCATGTGGACTTCAACTCCCAGAATTCCACAGCCAGCCTTGCTGGCTGTGGAATTCTGGGAGTTGAAGTCCACATGCCTTAAAATTGTCAAGGTTGAGAAACACTGCAGTAGAGGAACATATAGTCACTGATCCAATTCTTCACCTTTGCATCAAAGTCCTGATCACTTTTTACAATAACTGGAGCATTCACCATGTGAACATTCTGCTAAGTGCTGACTCCACTACACAAATGTTTTCTGCAAACATTTCTATATTTAGAGAAAGCCTATATGGATATTATTACTAATGCAAGGTCCAGGCTTTGTTGAAGTCACCTATATATACAGCTACATTTATGAAGGCCTTCTTCAAATATTCCCCATGCAACAATAGTAGAATTATCTGGACCATTCACATACTATGAGTTATACTGTAGATAACAAAATGCTTAACAAGGCTAAAGTCATTCACTGTTCTGTTTTTGTCCCTTAAACTCCATCACTAATAAAGTAAACATAAACTCTAGAACTGCAAATAAATATATAAGAACAACCAAGTTCCATGTGTCAACCAGAACAATACCCAGTATTCTAGATGCATAAGTATCATTGATTTCTGTAAAGAAGCAATTTTATTTTCACTTCCTTTTCTAATGATTCCTAATAGGAAGAGGGTTTTTTTCCCCGCATAGTCATTAACCTATTCACAATAAAGCTAAGACCTTTTTTGGTTGAAGGCAGTCCAGACCCCAGAGCATGTGAGAAGTTCAATGAGACTTTTGTTTGTATGTACTGCAAGGAATGTGGGACATGAAAATGCCAACCAACCCTTTCTTCGAATGTGTGGAGGGGGCTTGAACTTTCAGATTCTTCCACGCCTGGCAACTGCATCAGGGTAAGTAGGTCAGAACAAGGCACATAATTTATATCTGGAAGAGGTATCCTGTACTGATAGACCCAAGTAATGCATTTCAGAAATATAGATTAAAGATCATATAAAACCAGACCTTTAGAAATCTATAACTATCATTGTTGTTCCTGCACATTTCTCTATGACGTCAGATGCTCAAAATAAACACACAATCATATTAGATTAGATTAGATTAGAATAGAATATGGAAGGGATCTTGGAGGTCTTCTAGTCCAGCCCCCTGCTCAAGCAGGAGAACCTATACCATCTCAGACAAGTCACTGTCTAGCTTCTTTTAAAAAATCTCCAGTGATAGAGCACCGACGATTTCTGGGGGCAAGCTATTCCACTGGTTAATTGTCCTCACTGTCAGGAAGTTTCTCCTTAATTCCAGGTTGCTTTTCTCTTTGATCAGTTTCCAACCATTGTTTCTTATCCAATTTGGATTGTGAACACTTCTAAAAATATCTATTACATACCAAGGAAAAAACTGTACACTTCATATTCCATTATGGAACTAACCTATGGAATAAGGACCCATCAGAAGTTGAGATGACAATTTACATTTAAGAGATTAGCTAATTCCTCACCTCAGAAGGCATGTAAGTCATCCCATACTGAAACTATATAGTTTTAAAGTTATCTATACATACAGAGATGCAATCATGTTGAACATAGTTAAAAATAAAGTTTCATCCCTAATTTTAACTTCAACAAGGGAATTCAAATGAGTTTTACTACCACCCACTGATTTGACAAAATTAACTTAATGACTTCATGAACACATCCAAATAATTTTCTTGGCAAAAATATGGAAGTGGTTGCTCCTGCCACTTTGTAGGAATTTTTTTCCCAACCTCATGACTAGCCCTGATATTTCTTAAAGTTCTATCTAAGAATTAATCAGATCTGAACCTGGCTAGCTTTCAGAGTTCAGCTAAGGTCAATTAGGCATGAACACTTATAATGGCATTCAATTCATACAGTGAGGGGGAAAAGTATTTGATCCCATGCTGATTTTGTACGTTTGCCCACTGACAAAGAAATGATCAGTCTATAATTTTAATGGTAGGTTTATTTTAACAGTGAGAGGTAGAATAACAATAAAAAAATCCAGAAAAACACATTTCAAAAAAATTATAAATTGATTTGCATTTTAATGAGTGAAATAAGTATTTGATCCCCTATCAATCAGTAAGACTTCTGGCTCCCAGGTGTCTTTTATACAGTGCTCCTAATCTCAGCTCTTTACCTGTATAAAAGACACCTGTCCACAGAAGCAATCAATCAATCAGATTCCAAACTCGACACCATGGCCAAGACCAAAGAGGTGTCCAAGGATGTCAGGGACAAGATTGTAGACTTACACAAGCCTGGAATGGGCTACAAGACTATCGCCAAGCAGCTTGGTGAGAAGGTAACAACAGTTGGTGCAATTATTCGCAAATGGAAGAAGCACAAAATAACTGTCAATCTCCCTTGGTCTGAAGCTCCATGCAAGATCTCATCTTGTGGAGTTTCAATGATCATGAGAATGGTGAGTAATCAGCCCAGAACTACATGGGAAAATCTTGTCAATGATCTCAAGGCAGCTGGGGCCATAGTCACTAAGAAAACAATTGGTTACACACTACGCCATGAAGGACTGAAATCCCTAACCCTAACCCCCTGCTCAAGAAAGCACATGTACAGGCCTGTCTGAAGTTTGCCAATGAACATCTGAATGATTCAGAGGAAAACTGGGTGAAATTGTTGTGATCAGATGAGACCAAAATCGAGCTCTTTGGCATCAACTCAACTCACCGTGTTTGGAGGAAGAGGAATGCTGCCTATGACCCCAAGAACACCATCCCCACCAACAAACATGGAAGTGGAATCATTATGCTTTGGGTTTATTTTCTGCTAAGGGGACAGGACAACTTCACTGCATCAAAGGGACGATGGACAGGGCCATGTACCGTCAAATCTTGGGCGAGAACCTCCTTCCCTCAGCCAGGGCATTGAAAATGGGTCATGGATGGGTATTCCAGCATGGCAATGACCAAAACACACGGCCAAGGCAACAAAGGAGTGGCTCAAGAAGAAGCAGTCTCCAGACCTTAATTCCATAGAAAATCTGTGGAGGGAGCTGAAGGTTCAAGCTGCCAAATGTCAGCTTCGAAACCTTAATGACTTGGAGAGGATCTACAAAGAGGAGTGGGACAAATCCCTCCTGAGATGTATGCAGACCTGGTGGCCAACTACAAGAAACATCTGACTTCTGTGATTGCCAACAAGGGTTTTGCCACTAAGTACTAAGTCATGTTTTGTGAAGGGGTCAAATACTTATTTCACATTAAAATTCAAATCAATTTATAACTTTTTTGAAATGCATTTCTCTGGATTTTTTTGTTGTTATTCTATCTCTCACTGTTAAAATAAACCTACCATTAAAATTATAGACTGATCATTTCTTTGTCAGTGGGCAAACGTACAAAGTCAGCAGGGGATCAAATACTTTTTCTCTCACTATATATAGTGCTAAAATACTACAATAAGGTGAATAACTCCAATATAAGACCTGAACGAAAGATTGAAGGCAAAAGGAGAAGTGGAAAGCAGAGGATGAAATGGTTAGATAGTGTCACTGACACAACGAACGAGAATTTGGGCAAACTCCAAAAGACAGTGGAGGACAGAGGAGCCTGTCGTGTTACGATCATGGGATCATAAAGAGTAGGACACAACTTAGTGACTGAACGACAACAAGATCTGAATGTTTTGTATGACATCATGGAAACCATTGTAATCATGTATAAAAAGCATTCACAAGACAATCCAGATAATCAGTCCATAAAAATAAAAGTGAATGCTTAGGTCCATAATACTCTCATTATCTTTAAAGAGATGTACGGGGAATTTTATTTTTAAGCATAGATTGAGATTTTCATACTAGGATTTGAATTACAAAAATCTTATGTTTCAGGCCTAAATTAAAATACCATGATCATCACAAATATATATTAAAGTATTTGCATTACTGTGTAAAAAAGCTAATTTAAAGCCAGTCAGTAGACTGCCCTCTTGTGGTCTCCCTGAACATAACACTGCAATATTAAACATTGCAATCTTCAACACACTTAAATCTCCCTATATAACACTTTCACGGCTATGAAAATTAAACAAAAAGCAAATAAATCTTCATCAAGATCATAAGAAGGAATAATTAAACCTCAGCAGGCCGCCCAGAATTTTTTGGCTAAACAGCAGTATGCAGAAAGTTACATGTCAACTGATGGTGGAATATGTATGAATCATTGAGCTTTTTAAAAGCCTTGATAAAGTCTCTCTCTCTCTCTCTCCACCCATCAACTGCTCTTGAATAAACTTAGAACACATAGGAAAAGAGTGCATGCCCTTTTATGGATTGATAACTGGCTAAAGAAAACAACAATTAAAGACAACCAGTTTAGTGGACTGGTTAAATCTTGGCCTTGACACCAGGAGACTGTGAAGCCAGCTGGGTGACTTTAGGCAAATTACTGTCTCTCAGCCCAACACACCTCACAAGTTACACAGTTGTTGTTAAAGACAAAATAGGAGGCAGGACTATTAGGCATATTTGCCTCCTTGAATTGATCAAAATATATAAAAATCAGAATAAAATCATCATCATCTTCATCATCCCAGGTCCTTGGGAAGGACTCAATAAATGGAGAGGGGGTAAGAAATGGAGACTAATAATAATTTATTAAGCTTCTATGCTGCATGACTTAAGAATATGTATCAGGACCAATGCTTATTAACTTGCTCATAAATGATCCTGACTTTGGGAAAAGCAGCAAACTGCCCAAATTTACAAATACACTAAATTATTCAGATTGGTTAAAAAACCAAGATTATTGTAAAGAACGTCAGAAGCATCTCTTTAAAATGTATGAACAGTTTAACACCAGGCCTTCCCAGCTTCAATTCTTTCTTGTGAAGTTAAAATCAAGGTAGTTATTATTACATTCAATCCTATATTGAAAAAGATGCAATACTTACCGAAAGTGCCATAAAATCCTCTAGGGCCACATGTGCCAACACCATATTTTGCCAGAGATGCCTGGGCAGCATTCTTCAAAGAGGTATAAGAAGAAAATCATATTACATGTAATACTATTGTAAAATAAAATCATTACTACACTGATATACGTTACATTGTTTTTTTTCGTATCACAATCCCCAAAGAGTACAGTAATCTCCTGGGGCTCATACAAATAGTATGTGGGATTAGAGAGACTTTTTTTTTTCATTCTGACATCCCATCACCTCACATAACATATGTGGATGGAATTTTGACAACCTTAAGAAAAAGAAGATGGTGAAGAGGTAACATTCTTTGCTGTGATTCTGAGGGAAATAAAAATTGTTCCGGAAATTTGGGGGGGGGGGGAAGCTGACAAAGAGAAAAGTGAATAGCACTACAAATTAAAGAAATGAAATAGTTTGGCATGAAATTGAAGTAAAATTTTAAAAATGTGTGAAGGGCATTCTAATATTGAAGAGTAGAATTAAAATGCTGATGAAAAGGAAATCATAAATGTTTGAGAACACTAAAATGATAAGGTGTAGAAGATGTAACATTACATATAACATACAACTTATAACTTATGTGTGTAAAGATTAAATCTTTTGCTTGATCCCTTAAAGAGTATCATTTTGGTTCCTTTATTTTTTCCAGTCTTTCTCATAGTTTCTACAAATGTAGACCACTAAATAAACATTTGGAAAATGCATGGATCACCAATAAAGCAAACACTTCCTTTTAATATTTTTAAAGCATCGAATTTTTTTTTGCAAAAAAAGGTAATGTATTTGTGAATGCCTTCCATTTTAAAGATTTTTCAACTACCAACTTGCTAGTCAAGAATATTGTTCAATACAAACTTCTGAATATTAAAGGATGAAGACTAAATCTCCAGCACAACGAAATCCCATTTTTAGATATTCACCACTGTATTTTCTATTTGCATTTTTTAAAAAAAAATGATATTTGCATTGATTATTATATGTATGAATCAATATACAGACACAGCAGAAGCAAGCAGGTTTGAAAAGACAAAACATACAAAGAGATAGTGAATAATGTTGGTATAACTTAGATTTAGTTACATTTTTTTTTCTATCGTCTATATTTAAGTTTTTTGGTTTATATCTAACTCCTTTTCTCCACTTTATATAATACTGCTTGCCCAACAGGGACTAATATGATGATTATATACGTATGCAGGCATGCATGCTATGGACACTCTCACTACCACAGGGTTGCTGGACTATTTTGAAAATGAGACTTGATTGACCATAATCTAAATGGTGATATGTACTCTAACTTATCTTTAGCCCAGCACAATACTTCCCATTACTACAAATTATCCTTGCTTGTTTTTGTCTGGGCAGAACCTATGAGCCCCATGTGCGGTCTACAGGCCCTCTTGTAAATGAATGAAATACTAACAGAAATCAACCCAGATTTTATACAAGGAGAAATACTAGTCACAATTACACTCTAAAAGATTATAAGCATCCATGGGTCATTCAAATAGTTCTTTTAACACAAAGGCTACATAGTGAGATCTATGGAGGTACTTACTTTAAGTCTTTCATTATCCAAAAGCCCAAGAAAATTAAATGATGCAAAGTTTATGCATTCCTTGTCATTCACAATAATGTTGTGAGTTGGAGGCCTTAAAGTATGAAAAAAAATGCAAAGTGAATAAATTTGGAGAACCAGCACAGATTTAGAAACTCAAAGCATTCTTGAATACAAAAAACTGTGATATTCTCCAATCTGGTACTGTATCTAAATGTGGAGATACTGTTTGATGTAGAGATTTATATCTTAGTTAATAATACTTGTTCTTTATGTTATTAATACAAACAACTTTGTTCTAATGAATCTCTCATCTGTTGTTGAATTCTAAAGGAACCACTTCATTGCTTTATACTTTTCTTGGAATATTTTTCAGAATTTTGGGAACATATTTCATCTTCTTAATATTTTAAAAAAGAAGTATTTTAGTTGAGTAACAATAATGCTATCAGAAAATATAATAAACATGCCCTAATATGAAAATTACATCCTAAGGAAAGGTTATCCTGTCACTTAAGAAAATGCAGTGTATTTAAAAATTTGTTTCATTGCTTAATTCATAACATTAAGGGATGAGTTAATTTTAATTAAATCTCTGAAGAATCAATTCAAGCTAAGACGTTAAATAGAGTCTAATAAACTAGAAAGAAAACTCATCCTAAAGCAATCATCTAGCAAGACGATTATTACAATAATTTATTAAAATGTTATTCAATAAATATTGCCATGCATTATGGCTTGGATCCCAAGGAAAATATTTCATCCCTGCCAGTCAGTTTCGACAGTCAGAAGAACCACTGAAATTGAGCAGCCTTATGTTCAGAAGGAAGTTGATAAGGCAATGCTTTTGGCTGACATTGCAACACCTCTTTTCATTATTCACATAGAAGAAGCTTGCCGAACCCATCCAGTGTGCGCATGCCTGCAACATACTTTAATGTGATACTTTTTCCAACTGGGTTTTAGGGAATTTTCAGAGTTCCACAAGAACTTGAATGGCTTCCATTAGACTAGAGATGCACACACATTTTAAGTTGAGAGCCACATATTACCTTGAATATTCTAAAAAAGTAAGGCCAGAAGGGAAGAAATGAATGATCAAGAGAAAAATAAAATGTGATGTATCTTACATTTGCTCTACCTTAACTAATGCAAAGTAAAAGTTATCCATGGGCATTTAATATTTGTCCCCTTAAATCACATTAAAAAGCATATGGCAACTGTTTGGAGGTTCTGGCTATACATGGAGTTTTATGTTACCCATCTCCATGTTTAGCTGATAAACATTAGTATATCAAAGAATTATGCAACATAAATCATAATCCAAGTTCCTTAATATTAAAAACTTATAACAGTACTGCAACTTGTCTCAGAACATAAACGACAATTTTACTAGCCCAGTACTCATTCTGATTTTTTTCCTTTAAATATAAATCATTTTGGTGCAATAGCTCCAAATAACAGCACACCAAAAAGTTCTTCCAAATCAAATGAAGGTCAGTTACACAATAGCCAAATTTCAAGCCACCTATCAACTGCTATTAATAGGCTTACTTTCTCTAAACCAGCATGTTTCATTATTTATAATGGTTGACTGTTTTTCATTTACATAATTTTTCCAGATTATATTAAGGATGAGATTCTTAATATTCCCAAGTAGCATTTTAGAAGTTCTAGAAGCTGCATTTCCAACACGTTAAAGATTTTATTATTTTTATTATTTTACATTAAGTTTAAAGATAATTCCATTTCATTTCACTTAATGTTTTAGTGTTTTTTGGTGTTTTGTCAGTAACTTTTATTTTGAAATACAATAGAAATATAATAAGTCTTAAGTTTGGTCTATTTCACTATTTGGCATGCATGAAAGTTTAGATACACCAAGTTTATTAAAGATGTTTGGAAGATAGCACTTCTTGAATTCCTGTGTCATAGAATATGTCCATGAATTCTATTCTCTATTTGTAACCGAAAAAGATTATAGTATGTCTGAAAATTAGCACTAATTCAGCAAAGCAATTTATTAAGGTACCCCATATAAGCACTGAATTCTTCAAAATAACACAATTTTGTCATGCTGCCATTTACTGAGATCATTTATAAACTGCTTTAAAGAATGTAGTATTTTTCTTTAAGTCATAATGCAATCCTACATAAAAAGGCATTTATTCTGCTACAGTAAGTCAAGCCACATACTGTACTCACAAAGAAAATATCTCATGATTAATATGTATTATTGTATTCATCATGCTGATATATTCCATGCATGTCATTTACTATATAAAATGGCATTCTCAAAAACACTTTGGCATTTATTTTAAGCAATGACCAAATGTTCATGAATTGCTTAGAAATTTTCCTGACTTACACAGTATAAGAGTAACATAAGGAAATACAAATATAATATGGCATCCTTATATAAAGAACACAAAGAAATGTTACTTAGAACAGAAATATTGCTTAGAAGTATACTGAAATTCCTGTGACTTTTTAAACTTATGACACAGTGAAAAAGCATCCTCAAAATTTAATATTTAAAGGTCTAATCCTTCATATGCTTAGTTATGATGAAGCTCCATTAATCTCAACTGGATTAAATTCTGAGCTATTATAGGTAGGATCTAAGCATTTTTTCAGAAATTACTTTAGATTTAAGTGGGCACATATAAAATTGAAAGAAAAAAAGGGGACAAAGTAAATATTTGATACCTATGGTAGAGAACGAATTAGTTTAAGAAAAGAGCAGCAGTTAAAATCCCCCCTTATTATAGAAACTGCCCTTTTTAACATTACTGTAAATAGATTTTACCTTTTCCATGTTTATTAGGAAAAAACAGGAAGCTACCAAAGTTATACTGTTAATTCATCTAGGCCAGGGGTGTCAAACTCAATTTCACTGAGGGCCGCATCAGCATTGCGGTTGCCCTTAGGGGGCCGGGTGGGTGTGGCCAGGGTGGGTGCGGCCTACTGGGTAGGTGGGGATGGAGTAGGTGTGGCCTACTGGGTGGGCATGGCCAGCTCTATATCGTTCGCATCAAGGGTGCCTGTGAGGAGCCTGGGCAAGAGTGGGACAGATCTGAGGGTCTCTGGCAGAAGGGGGTGGGACCGGGGCAAGCGCCAAGGCATGGTCCATTTCTTCATTCCCCACAAAGGGTGACACCTCCCCAGCATGCACCAAGGGGGCAGGGCCATCACAGCAGGGACTGGTTCCTTGCTGTTTCTGGACGGCCTTGTGGAGCTAAGACTGAATTCATTTCAGCATAGATGGCCATCACAAAATTGTACATTGGCTCCCGGCCGGCCTGGGCCAGGGCCAAGGCAGCAGGGGCCGTTCCCTCACTGTTTCCATGAAACCACTTTGCGGGCCGCATCTGGCCCCTGGGCCTTGTGTTTGACATGTCTGATCTAGCCCAACACAGTCTACATTGACCGGCAGCATCTTGCCAGGACTGTAGGTAGTATTTGTAGCGCTCTGGGCAAATTTTGAATCTGAGATGTCCTGTGGGCAAAGCACAGGTTCTACCACTCAATTAACAGGGAAGTAGAAAATACCCATTCATGAGTAGCTAAAATTACCTGTCTTACGTTTCTTATCCTGAGATTGAATGCCCTTTAAATAGATAATGCCTGTTATTACTAAACAATTTAATAAATTAAGTAAATCTAGAATTACTAATGCTAATAATGTCTGAGTAAATTAAAAACAGGAACATGTACATTGTTATATGGAGTGTCCAGAACAGGTGAGTCCAGGTGACCAAAACAAAAAACGGGTCCAAAATATACGAATTCTAGGCAGAAGGTGTTTCGAGGATTGATATCCAACCAGCCCACTTGATCTCCCTTAAAGGGACATACCAGAAAGGAAGATTGAGAGGCGAGCAGGCAGCTAGGCATGTTTGAAGCAAGGCATAACCAATTGGTGGAGTATACCAGGGTGGCCTTGCTTGCCCTGTGAGATCCCTCCAAACTACTTTTTAGCCATCATTTGGAACAACTAAAAAATGTTCGGTTTTAGTTCAAACCACAGCCTACCTATAACAATCTGTTCAACTTCAAAGAAAACACATTTTTCATTTCACCAGGACTTCTAAGGACCATCAGGCATGCGTATTTTATCCGTTAAGCAGAATGATAAAAATGAAGTAACTTACTATGCCTACTTGATATCTTTCACAACTCAATTCTACATTAGAATTTAAATTTGTGCTGAACCCAGTTCTCTTAACTTGCAAGATAGCAAGCCATAATTATTATACAAAGTGATCAAGCTCACAATCCTAAACACATCTGCTAGAAGTATATACTTTCAAACGCAGTCATATTTCATGTAAACATGTAAAAAAACCTGGGCTGAAATTATGATGATCCAAATTTACCCTTTAACAATATTGTAATTCAGTGCTGGGTGATCTTTTGGTACTGGAGGAACAAGAGGTTCTGGCTGCCATTCTTCAATCAACTCTTCCTTTTCCTGTTACAAACAGAAACAGAAGTACTGAATGATGTTCAATAGATAGATACCCTGCCTTTCCTCCTAGAGCTCCAGATGGCATATTTAGCAGTCTCTCCTTCAATTTTCCTTTATAACAACAATCCTATGAAGGAAGTTGGCCCGAGAGAGAATGACTACTTGTCAGGTGACAAGAATCAGGATCACATATTAAGTTCCAGTTAAGTTGATTTATTGCTCATTCCTACATACAAGAATCTAGTCAACTAACACTCAGCACCAAACTGGCACTAGATAAGAATTAATGGAATTCAAGGGGGGAACTGCACTTTGATTGCTTGTGCGAATGTAACAACTCCAGGCTGATTCCTCTCCTGACACTACTGCACTATTGTAGTTCAAGGTCACTCCCCGAGCATCTATAGCTGAGAGTGGACTTGAACCTGAGATTCTCTTGTCCTAGTCCAACAATTTAACCCTAATTTAATAAGAAAAGAATGAAAAATTGGATGTAAGCAGTTGAGATATACACATACACATTTGTACGAAAAGAGATTGAAATCATGTTCATTTTAAATCTACTAAAGGTAGTTTTATGCCATTTCCTTAAATCAAATTCTCCTTTATACAATTCATAGTTTTCCTAAGAATATTAGGAATACTTAATTGATTGCTGCATCAATTACAAAACTTCTTTTTGCACAATTTTTTGAACTGACCAAAATTTCTTCTACAACAGTCTTTGATGAACATACGAAACAGCACAGAAACTGTAATCTTAAAATCCAACTATGCCTAGAAACTGTAACATAAATAATTATACTATAAAAAGGAGATAATACTTTTTAGATTCTGAGATGCTTTGCACTGACTGGTCAATGATAGACATGCATCTCTGTTTCTTATATCCCCAGGGCTTCTTGCAGAAATTACAATAAATGTCCCTTATATACTTATATTTCAGTTTGTTTTTTAATTGAACTGTATAGTTTATATATATTATATTAAAGGTGGAAAGAATTGTGAAGTGGCTTATCTTGGTTTGGGTTTTTTTACATTTTAAAAGCTTGGCATTTTAACAGGGGTGTGTAGACTTTCTATAACTACTATATATGAGATTATGTGTCTGTGTGGGTGGGTGAGTAGGTGAAGGGAGAAGGGAAAAGGGGGAATGGAGAGGGAGAGAGAAATTTAGAAATCCAGACCTTAGGTGTAAGATCAGATCGCTCCTGAAGTTTGTATGTTTTAGAGAAAAGCAGTCTGATTATCCATAGGATCAAAATACCTTCTAAAATAAGGTGGTACGCTGGAGCCTAGAAATAAAAAAAAAAATAGGAGAAATTATTAATGAACCTATGTTATTTCAAAAAGTCCACATAACAAACAGGCATTTTTTCCAATGGTTAAGCTCTATTTGAAATACAACTTATATAACTCTGCAAGAATTACTTTTGAGATCTAATATGACTGGGAAAAAATTCATTAGGGATACTAAAAAAGGACTGCATCTATTTTTATGCATGCCTCACTGTGTTGCAAAAATTTCTATGACTTTGAAGCTGCAAACTTAACTGCCTACAGTTGGAACTCTAATTTGAGGCTGATAAAACGAATATGATTTTAAATTTTGAATCATAGAATTAGAATTCTATGATCCTGATGGATTTTATTTCAGGCTTCTGTACCCAATGCCTGGTTAGAAAACAATTTTATGTTTGTGAATGAATGCCCACTGTGAGTGCACACAGTGTTTTCTCTGTCCTCTCATGTAATGCTCTCCAAAATCACAAGGGAGAAATGTATACATTTCAAAATGTTATTCAAGTAATTCATGAAGGACTGTGCTGATCAGCATTAAAGGAATTCATACCATACTTACTTTGTAGGACTAAACAGATTAAATGTTATCTCCATTCCTAAAGCATAGATCAAAAAGTTTCTCAGTCAACAATCTATGTACAAGTGAACCATTAAGTTTATAGCTACAAACCATATGGTCATGTTTTTGGAATAGTTTTACACTGACAATAAACTTAACAACCAACCTGCTTTAATCTCCTATTTCTTTCTTTTTTCTATTGTTTATGATTTATGTTTTTGTATATATGCATGTGTGTGTGTATTTGTGTGAATGCATTAATTTATTTTCTATCTTTCCTACAAGAATTAAAGGAAGGATACATAGCAGTTTCCCTTTACTTTTTCTCCAAAATAACATTCTCATGAAGTAAATGAGAGCAAGCGTGAATGACTTGGTCCAATGTCACCAGAGCTTCTCTGGTTAAGGATGACATAAATGCAGGTTTCTTTGGTTCTAATTGACTATTATATTATTATCTATCCTGTAGAATTATACTATTAGCAATTTAAGCTAAGTTTGTGTGCTTGCCATCTGCAATATGTTATGACTGTTTGTTTCTTCTGGTATAAGCAACTAAATCTTACTTTTAAATGAACTTTCAACTTAGGACACGAGTCAGTCACACAGCTAATATAGTCCACCAACAATATTCAGAGAATTACATCAGTCTGAGGGTGAAATTTTCCAGGAAGCATCCTTATCATTACAACATTAATTATTTTTTTGCATTTTTATTCTAAGAGATACTTAATAACACATCCATTAAAAATAAGATATTTCAATTCTGTGCAAAACTGGAATTTTCAAAACAATGTGAATACTTCTTATAGCTATTGTGGCATTTCAAGAACGGATGTAAAGATGCTCCGAATTCATTTATTCTACATAACCACCTAGCTAATAATCCTTGAGGGACGCTTACAAAAAGACAGAAAAAAAAAACATCTTGCCTGGCGTAGATTGATTATGTTTTAGTGGGGGTTTTGTATGGGGTACTTTTAGAGCAGGCCTGTTATTTAATTTGATTTTATAACAGAAACTTGTGTATATTTATCGTGGTTTTTATTATCGCCTGTTCACCGCCCTGAGTCCTGTAAGGGAGATAGGGCGGTATATAAATTCAATAAATAATAATAATCATCATCATCATCATCATCATCATCTAAAGCCAAGATATCAAGATGCAGTTGGAATAGGCTGATATCGGTAATGTAGCCTTTACACTTGGGCAAACGATGGGCAAGAATCTCTTCCTTCAAAGTCAAAATAAAAGCCATAAAAGAAATGGGGGAGGGAGAGGGATGGTGGAAGAAGAAGATAAAACTTCTAAACGTTGATCAAAAATCTAATCCCAGAAACCAACAATACCGAACATCAACTGCAATAAGTGGATAAATGAATCCTTCCGGCTCGCTTCATTTGTTGTGGGTATTCACTACAAATATACGTGACCTCAATACATCCCCAGCGCCATACACAAACCAGCACCACGATGCCTTCGCCTGCCCGCCCAAGTCCCTCTTTCTACTCCATGGGGTCCTTAACAGGGACTCGACCATCTTCCCCTTCCCGTAAGTCCCGAGCCTTTTTCAGCCACGGCCCTTATTGGGGGGGGGGGGGGGAGGGAAGGTGACATGCAATTCCGACCTCTCCCCCACGATACGGAGGGGGGGGGCGC
This sequence comes from Protobothrops mucrosquamatus, assembly GCF_001527695.2. Classification (NCBI taxonomy): domain Eukaryota; kingdom Metazoa; phylum Chordata; class Lepidosauria; order Squamata; family Viperidae; genus Protobothrops; species Protobothrops mucrosquamatus. The sequence goes on along the minus strand of NW_015387737.1, from coordinate 340,814 downwards.
TGGAGGCGACGTTCCCAAACCCCTCAGCGGAGCCCCCATCCAAGCCCAGCCATTCTTGGCCTCTCACCTCATAGAAGGCCTGGACCATCTCCACCAGCACCCACTGTTGCCCCATAGGCTCCGCCGCCGCCGCCATCGCCCTCAGCCGCTTCCGGGTAGGAGGCGGAGGGACGTCGCCAAGCGTCAAGAGCAGGGGGGCGGAGCCGTGACGTAGAGAGCGCGAGAATCCGGCAGCGTGGGTTTGGAGCAGGTCTTGCCGGGTTTTTTTTATTTTATTGTTATTATTATTATTATTTTAAATCAGCGAGAACGGAACGAGGCGGCGGGTTCTTGTAGCGCGCTTGACGGTTTTCTCAGTCTTCCACGGAACATACGATGGATGTCGATGTGCAATAATGTCCTTGGATTAAGCGTGTCTAGGTCGCGGTTGTGAGAATATGAAATGTTCTTTTTTTTTTTTTTTTTTGCTGACCAAAGGGGATGCGGGTTTTCCTTTCGTTGTACTGAAAAAAAAACCAACCCGGAGCAATGAGGCTTGTTTCCCACTGGTAGCTCTGATGATTTTATACTCTGCTCTAATTTTCCCAGCTTCTCCTCCCCAGACAACACTTATTAAGTCAGCCGCCCAGAGTTGATTCATTTAACTTAATTAAATACCTTTGTGTGTAGCCTAGCAATGTTCAGGCTGATGTCTCCGAAGTATTAAACCATTTGAAAAGTATCTCAGCCTCAGATAAAAATAATGAGGTCTTGCAGAGAAGTTGGGATGTTTCCCAGGTTTTCTCCAAACGACTTAGCCTGACTAGGTGAATTTTTTTTTTTTAACTTTTTAGTAAATAGGAAAGCGGTGTTTTAAAGTGGTGATTCTGCCTGTAATCCTGTACGTCCTTAGTAAGCATCTTAAGACTTGGGAGTAGGCATCCTTAGGCTTGCATTATTTTCATTAATATAATTGAGACTAACTTAGACACCATAGTTTAAGATGACATCCTCACTTTCAGCATTGACTTTGATTAATAATTTTGCTAATACAAGCTGCAATGGTTTATGTAAATGGCAATCATTAGGTTTTCTTTTTTTACCATGAAAATGGAATGTGGCTTCCTCATGGGTGTTTTGAAAGAATGACTTTGTTGCTTGGTTCACCTGTGCACCATTTCCTGAAAGGATATTCAGATCAGATCAGATCTAAAATTTGGAAGCTTCAGCTGGTTCAAAGTGCAGAGAGGAGTGCAGTCTTTGGGGCCCCTTGAATGGCCCATATTACATCTCCGCTCCATGAGTTGCGCTAGCTACCAGTCTCTTCTACGTGCAATTTAAGGTGTTGGTTAAGACCTTTAAAGCCCTTAAAGGCTACGTGATGAAGGACTGGTCCCACTAGGACAGTGGTTCTCAACCTGTGGGTCGGGACCCCATTTGGGGTCGATCGACCATTTCATGGGGGTCGCCAAGCAAGGCTGTCCGCCATTTTTTTTGTCTGCCATTTTCCCCCCCTTTTCCGGCGGGTGCCTTACCTCCCTTGGGCTGGGGCCAGCTGGTGGTCGGCCTGCTCCGTCTCTGCTGCTTGCCAACTACGCCTCGGCCGGCGCAGGGGGCGGAACCACGCATGCGCGGCGCTCCCGGGCAGGGAGAGTCCTCGACTTACGACCAGTTGGGTAGTCCTCGACTTATGACTGGTTTAGTCCTCGACTTACGACCGGTTTAGTCCTCGACTTACGACCGGTTGGGGGTCACGGCATTAAAAAGGTTGAGAACCACTGCACTAGGACATGCCTGCCTCACTCGTGCCAGCAGAGAGGGCCCACTGTGGATCTCATTGGTCAAAAAATCTATGATTATGGGGAATCAGAAGAAGAGCCTTCTCTACTGTCGCACCTGCCCTTTGGAACATCTTACCCTCCAAGGTGAGATCTGCCTCCATCCTCCTATTCTTCCATAAGAGCCTGAAGACCTGACTCTGCTGGTTGGCCTGGGGACCCAATGGAGGTGGCTACTAGATGGATTGCAAACCTTACCTTCCCCCTCGCTCCCTGCTTCGCCACCCGCCCATCTTTTATTCTCATACTGTTGTATCATCATTTTCTTTTTCATTGTTTATTCTATGATACCATTACTCTGCTACTGTTATGTTTACACTTCATTTCCCCGTTTTTATTGTTGTAAGCCGCCTAGAGTAACCCCATGATGAGAGAGGTGGAAAATAAATTTAACAAATAATAACAATACATACTGTACATGGTAAATTTAAAATACAAGTGTAAAGCTCATGCATAAAATATTCAGCAATTTGTGAGATACTCTCATTTCAGCCACTCATAATAACACCAGATGTGTGGGGGAGAAGGAGCTGAAATAATGATGCATTTTAGTTGGTAGCCAAGGGCAAAACAAGTAGTGAAACAGGACTGCAGTTTTGTGGCTTCAGCACAGCCACACCCTTCCTTGCCTGGTTTTATAAGCAACAGTTTAGATAAATCTGGTTAATATTAAAAAGAAGAATACCTTCAGAATGTCCACATTCATCTGTTTAAAAGGAAGAGTGCCAGGCAGAAGAAAACTGATGCTGCTTTAGTCTACTTTGTGGAAACAAAATCAATTGTGCCTGAATTGCATAGCGTAAGGTTTGAATGTCCCTGCAGCAAAACTGATTTCTACCCAAAAAGCAAGAGTGACAGTGGAGAGAGTGGCATAAAATGGATGGCATAAATAACATGAGTTACTTATAATTTCTCCCAATAAGGAGATCCTATTCTCATTCCTCGATGCAGCAGCTCACTTATACGGACACTGTGTATAGTATTGCTATTCTCAAGTTGCAGTTTATCTGGGAAGATATATCACGTATAATTTTCCCTCCAGCAATTGTACTTATTATCTGTGATGAGTGTTCGGGATTGCACAGTGTTAGGAGTGCTTATTGGGCTATATTTATGATATCACTCTTTGTTATTCAGCCTGCCCTCCCAAACACTTCAGCTTAAACAAGTATAAACAGAAAAGGCATTGTGTCAAGAGTTGTTGTTCTGTCTGGTGGGACTACATTCTGCCCTAAATATTCCTGCTTTTTCATGGCTGGATTCCCAGTATGTACACTTCCAGCTTCCTTTTTTTTGTGGTTGCTTTTATTCTTACAGACTATTTATGTTTCTATTTAATTACTTTTTAGAGTTTGTATTTTCACTTTGCAAAACTGAATCACAAAGCCAAAAGGGGGAGAAAAATCTATTGAAAGAAAAATATCTAAGCTAGTAATTACCTAATGGATGGTATTCTTTCCCAAAACATGTATAGTGTGCTCAAACAATTCATGGATGATGAATTGGTATATGACAGAAGATGACTCAACTGTGTTTGTTGTCATGCTGATTCCTGCACAGGTGTCCTCATTTAGCGATCACAATTGGGATGTGCAACTCAGTTGTTAAGCAAGGCGATTGCTAAGTGAAACTGGCTGTGCTTATGATCTTGCTTCAGCTTTCCTTTGCTTTAAAGATGTGTGAAAGTTATAAATGCAAGGATTAGTTGCAAAGTTACTTTTCATTGTAAGTGAATGGTTGTTAAATAGGGACAATCTTTAGATACAGTTTAAGATCTGCCAAGAGGAAATGTTTGTAAATATTTCCGTTTTCAAACACAAATGGTAGGGTTAGTTGCCTCCCACCCTCATGTACACTAAGAGATTTATATTCTATTTTGCTCATTTTGTGAGACATAGTGTAAAGGTATTCTGATAATTAGTTGTTGAATTTAGACCATCACATATTTAGAATCTGAGCATCCCCTCTGATGATCATATAGACTGCTTCAGAAACAATTAAGGGCGCATCCACATTATTTCCACTATTGAGTCCCTTCAAACTGTTTTAAAGCTGGTCGTGTGATCATCACCACCACTGCAGGCATCAGAATGCAGAGCATACTATGACTCAACCAGAGCAAATCCTCCAGAAAGCTAATAAGAGAGTACAAAAAAACCCCCTGTAATTTAATCAGTGCCCGACAATGCAAATCCTGGAGCAACCAAAATCCCCAACTTTTGCTTCCTGGAAAAAAATTGTTTATTTCATTTAGAAACCACCCATCACCTTCCCAGAATAATACGTAAGATATAGAAACATAAGAGCTGTATATAAATATTATAATAAGAGACAGTTAAAAAGAAGAATAAAATATTTAAAAAGACGGGGAGAGCTTTCAAGGTTCTAACCAGTCCTATAGCTAGGTAGCCCTCTGTGGGCCCTAAGTGAATTGGCAGGGCCGGCCTCATCTCTGGGGAGTGAATGTTCCAAAGGGTGGAGGCAACAGCAGGGAAGACTCTCTTCCTGGACTCTGCCAGTCAAAATTCTTGAACTGATGGGGTCTGCAGCATATCCTCCCTGCTTGACCAGGTGAGACAGCTTGATGTAATGTAAGGTGATGATCTGGCTTTGCAGGTTACCTGGCCTGTGCCATGTAGAGCTTCAAAGGTCATAATCAACACCTTGAATTGGACCCAGAAGCAAACTAGCACCCGATGCAGCATTGTGTGCCAGCTGCAGTTTCCGGATATTTTCAAGGGTAGCCCCATGTAGAATGCATTACAATAGTCCAAAGGAGAGATGATTAGGGCATGAGTGACCAAGCAAAGATTTTCCCTATCCAGGAAAGGGTGTAAGTGGTCAATGATATTGAAAGCCACCAAGAGGTCAAGAAGAGCAAAAGTGGATGTACCACCTCCATTCTGCTCCCACCAGTGATCATCTAAAAGCATGACCAATGCTCTTTGTGTTTCATATCTGGGCCTGAACCCTGACAGAAAAGGTCCAAATAATCCAGGATCCTCTGGAATTACAATGCCATATCCTCTCAATCACCTTCTCTAAAAAAAGGAAGATGAGAAACTGGATGTAAATTATACAGAATGGTGCTGTCTAGTGATGGCTTCTTGAGGAGGGGGCACACTAGTACCTTTATAAAAGGTGGACAGAACACATCACATAAGGATGAATTCACTATTGCATGGACCCATCCACATGACTCTTCTTGATGGCCTTGACCAAACATAACAGATATAGTTCTAACTCATTTTGGAGGATCCTATCCACTTCTTCAGGACCAACAGAATTAAACTGTTTTCAGATAACTGGGTAAGTATGTTACTGAGACAACTCCATAGGTCTTATATCATGCTTCGCATCCAGTTGGAAACAGATCCAGATGATTTTACCCTCCACAGAAAATCCTCTGATCGGCCCTGCAGATAGGCCTTTGGGATTTCCATGACTCCTGAGAAAATCAAAACAAACAGCAGCTCAATCTCATATAGGTTTTAAACAGGTATCTGCCCTATATTTGTCTGAAGTTATGCACCTCTCCCCCTGGCAGTTATTTTAAGGGAGAGCTGTGAAATTGCCAAGTTATGTTTTCCTTTTAAGGTGCCGTGAACAGGATGCTGTCTACTTGAGGCCTGGGAGGTAGGGTGAACCAAATGTTCACCCTTAATTGCAGTTAATTCTGTAAATCATACAGAAAGACAGGGTTTTTCAGATATGTGCAATTGAGCTGTAAAGTATAAATTAATGTATTTAGCTGCTGAATATGGACAGTGAAATATTGCTGACATCCTTATGAAAGTACCAGTTGAAAAGCAAATTCATTGAAAAATGGGCTAATTTAGGAGTTCTTTTTTAATGCAGTTAAGCATTGGACTTAGCCTGGAAGAAGAACTGAGGGAATGTCTTAGTTCATGTTATCTCTTCTCTGTGTTTTGTGGGTGGAAAGTTGACTGCAGATCAACTTAAAATTGGTCAGTGAAGGATTAGAGAGTGGAAATACTGTGGGAGTGCACAGTAGGAAAAAATTAGTTATAACAAGACAGAAAAAATAAATGATCTTGGTAAAAAAGGGATTCTTTTCATTGCACTGAAATCTTGGAATTTTCCTTTGATTGCTATAAGCATTTCTCATTTCCACCTTGGAAGGAACGTTCTACTGAAACCAGAAGCCAACCACAATTATATTTCTATATCAGTTGTTGGGTTTGCAGACTGCAGGGTGTATTAAGGCCCAGTTTCCCTTAGTACAGTTAAACAGTTTGTATTTAATTTCCTGTTTAATTCACAAAGAGTCATAGTCAAGACAAATTGGTATGAACAGCTCAAGCAGCTGATGCTGTACAACAATCAAACAGCAGCCTTACAGAATTGTATCTCTTCTTTTACTTTTGTTGTTGGTGTCTTTTTTTAGGACAATGGGTGAAGGGAGATTAAGATTGTATTTGTGCTGGGGGGCTCACATCCGGGCTTTCCAAATATTGCCCATAAAAGCTTTGTATTCAAAAAGGTCCCAAATGGGTTTCAGGAGCCAGGGTTTATAACTGAAGATTTACTGAGGGGTCCTTGGTTCTCTTTGAGCTAGGTTGTTTTCTTGTAGACATTTCATTACCCAAACTAGGTAGCATAATCAGTACTAGTGGTCGTGCATGGTCCTACTAGGTCCCTACTCGTCACCTGGAATAGAGAGATGACTGGGACTTTGGGACAGGATTGTACCCATGTGACTTCTGTCCCATGGAACTCATTGCCACCTGTGATATACTGAGGAATTGAGAGGAATGAAATGGTTTAAGAAATGTTTAGAGAGCTGTTGGCAGAAGATGAAGAATGAACTCAACCTAACATATGGGTAAGAGCTACTATTAAAGCCTACCTTTAATAGTGGCAAAGCATAAATATTTCTTCACACTAATTGCATCTGCAGAGAAACACCTAGCAATTTTATCATGACATCTTTCCTTCTGGGGAAGGAGGGTATAGAGGTCTACCTGCAGGGGCATGCTGAGGCATTTGCTGATTTTATGGAATGCAATCACTCAAATTCGTTCCCAGTTAACTGATCCAGTGGAGATATCAGGGGCAGGTTCTTGTCTGTTTATCTGGAAATGATTTGATCCTGTTGCTCTCGAGGAAGTGGTCAGGATTCTAGGAAGTTTGAGCAAAACTAGCTGTATTTTAGATCTTTGTCCTACTTAGCTTGTGAAAGCCTTCCTGGAGGTAACAGGTGGGTGGGTTCTGGTGGTTAATGCTTCTCTAGGGAAGGGGATGTGTTACAAACTTTTAAGGAGACTGTGGTCCCTCTTCTTCTTAAAAGGCTATTGCTAGATTCCAGCGTATTGGATACATTTCATCCTTTTTGAGGAAGATTGTGGTTGCGCTGCAGCTCCAGAAATTCCGGAATGAAACAGATTATTTGGATGCTTTTCAGTTGGGATTAAGGTCTGAATGTGGGATGGAAACAGTGTGGGTAATACTTTTTTGTGATCTCTGGCAAGAGCGGGATGGTGATAGTGAATCCATCCTTGTCCTACTTCACATCTCTGCAGCGTTCATCAAGCATGGTATCCTTTTGTAGCAGCTTTGGGAGCTGTTAGTAGAAGAAGCACTGTATTGTTTGGTTCAGTTCCCTCCTTGGAAGTCAGTCCTATTCCAAGTCAGGCAGCAATGTTTGGGCCTTTCTCCGAGAGCTTGGCGTGGCAGCAGGAGTGGCAACAGCAGGATGTGTGAAAATGGCACATGGCCAGCACCACTGCCTCCCCACCACCTACCCTTCCTACTGCTGCCACCACCATCCCCTGCCTCTTTGGCCAGAGCTTGGCGACAGTAGCAGGTGGTGTGTGAAAATGGGAAGCCCCGGCCATTGCCGCCATTCTGCGCTCTTCCCACCCACTTGCTTGCCCAGTCTCTCTCTTCGGCTGCCCACAGTGAGTTGTCCCATGGTGAATTGGCCACGTTGAGTTGTCCTGCGGCAACTTGGTGGCAGTGAGTTGGCAGTGGCGAGCTGGTGGCAGTGACCTGGCTACACCGAGTTGGCTGTGCCGAGTTATCCCATTTGGGGGGTATCATCAATATGCTGATGTACTTAGCTGTTTAACTCAGGTCATGGAGAGTTAAATGATACTGTGACTTCCCTCTCACGGTGCCTAGACGTTATTAAGGGCTGGATGGTCAGCAATGAGCTGAAACCGAACCCTGGCAAGATAGAATGGCTTTGGGCATGAAGTTCTTTGGTTCAGGGAGAATTGCCATCTTCGTTTTGGGTAGGTTTGCATTGCCCAAATGGACCCCATGCATAATTTGGAGGTTCTCCTGGACTCATTACTCCTGTTTGATGAACAGGTAGCAATTGTACCAGAAGGATCTTTGCGCAACAAAGGGGTTATACCCAGTGGTGGGATTCAAATATGTGAACAACCAGTTCTCTGTGTGGATGCTGCTTCTGGAAGTCCATTCTGGGCCTGGGCAACAAAAAATTAGCTACCTGTTGTGCTGAAGTGATGGCTGAATCCCACTACTGGTTACACCCTTTCCTGAACCAACAAGCCCTGCTCATAGTCACTCAGGCCTTAGTCACATCTTCTTAGTCACATCTTCTCATGACTACTGTAATGCGCTCTGCATGGGCTGCCCTTGAAATGTATCTGAAAACGTCAGCTGGTTCAAAATGCAGTGATCTGCACAGTTTTGCACAAGCCTCGATCTGTGAATGTGTTACCTCTTTTGCAGAAGCTGCATTGGTTGCCAATTTGCTTTCAACTTAAATTAAAAATTCTAGTTATTACCTTTATTTATTTATTTATTTATTTATTTATTTATTTATTTATTT
>NW_015387737.1:327555-331044 GCF_001527695.2 Protobothrops mucrosquamatus | reverse complement strand
GAAGCCCGACTGGTATGGGTCTAGATAGTCTGTTTCATCCAGGTGCCGAGGGAATTGCTGCGCAACCACACTCTCAACAACCTTCGCCGCAAAGCGAAGGTTGGAGACCGGGCGGTAATTGGCCAACTCGTCTGGGTCCAGGGAAGGCTTCTTGAGGAGGGGCCTCACCACGGCCTCCTTTAGGGCCGCCGGGAAGACATGTATTCGGGTTACCTGTATTCGCCCTACATGTATTCGGGTTACCTGAAAGACTGTCTTTTCCCAGTTACATTAATCCAACCCACCAGACTGGAGTCAGGGAATGTTATTCTTTTCCCATTAAGGAGGTCCCTCTAGTGCAGGGGTAGGCAACCTTAGCTCTTTTATACTCGTGGACTTCAACTCCCGGAATTCCTCAGGCAGCATGGCTGGCTGAGGAATTCCGGGAGTTGAAGTCCACAAGTCATAAACAGCCAAGGTTGCCTACCCCTGCTTTAGTGGGATCAAGAAGAAGGTTTTGTTTTTTCCCCCTTTTTCCTGTAGAATATCTTTTCCATGAAGATAAGACTGGCTACCTTCCTGATATTCTTCCGAAAAGCCTAAAAAGCATTGTCTTGACAGCAGGATATGGAGTCTATCAAATGGTTTGTTTGAATCTTGCTGCCAGAGGGGGTGGGGTGGGGGTGTATTGAGTTTTGTATTTGGAGTCTTATTTCTGTAAGCCACCCAAGTCACCATGAGTTAGTTGGGCAGCCACATAAATTTCCTAAAGAAATAGTGTTCAATTCTCAATAGTATTATTAATTAGAAGGCATGGTAGAGCTACTCTATCTTTTCCTTAGCCTTTCTTCTTTGTTGAAACAAAAAGGCAAAAAAGAGTGGTAGGAAAATATTGGAAACTTGTAAGCAGAAAATAATAATATCTGGAATTTCCATAATGTATGAACGAGGTAAGTTGCTTACTTGATATAATCTTAGAATTACATTTCATAAGAAAATGCAGAGAAAGCATACTAGTGCTGATGAATATAAAGTAGGTGATTAATTGGAAATATAATATTAAGTAACATGAAAATAATATTACTATGGAAATTCCCCAAGGACAACAAAAATAGATAGAAAAAGAAAAGAAAGGCAAAGCTAAATGAGATAGTAGAATACTTGTAGCAAAGAAATCCAGAAGAAGAGCAAAGTATTAAAAAATGAGAAAAGATTAATATGAATATTCTCATATCTATAAGAACTGGTTATATGGAGAATAGGCCTAGTTTTAAATTCTTTTTGTAACAGAATTGGGGAGTGTTGTAACAGAATTTGTTAAAAGAATTGGGGAGTGAACAGTTCTTTACAGTACAGCATCTTTTTAAGTGTTCAAATACCACTGTGCAGTCTCAGATTTTTCCACAGTACTAATACTCTGTAATTTTCAGTATTGCCGACTTGTTTAAAATTTGAATTCCAGAAAGCTGAAGCTCAAACCACTAGACCAGACCAGACCAGACCAGACCAGCTTTGGTCTTTGTAAAATCCATGTGTCAATTGGAAAAATGCTGACCAGTAGATCCTGCCAGGTTATTTAAATTCACAAGACCACTGCTTTTATTTACAGATCCTTATAATCCAGACCAGAAGGCAAAGAGGAAGACCTTCTAGTTATAGGCAAAACATACATAGAAGTATCGGCAGAACACTTCAAATCTAGCATGTTCTACTTACATCCATTGTAGTTCAAGGTGCAGACATCATAACTGTCTTCCACTGCCTGGTGCCGTCCAGATGTTAGAGCTATACTTCCAGAAAAGCATGGAATAATCTATATGGACATAATGGATTTCTTTTTATCTTTAGTCTTATGAAATATACATTAGAAATGAGTAAGGCATAAGCAATTCCTTCTGCATTTGACTCCAACATGGGTTTTATCCTTATCCTGAAAATTGAAGAAAGCTTTTATATCATAGATTTGTATTAATACTGTCAATGCTGCTAACATTGGATGTTCTTGCTTTGACAACAGATGGAGATGCAGCCTTTTTCTTTCTGTTACTTTATTCTTAGAATTAGATGATAATGGGGGAGGAGGAGGAATGTGATGGGAGTTAGTTAGACATACAATATTGTAATAAGAGCTGATAAAGCATGGCCGGGATAACGAACTGGGCAGAAATCCAGCATTTCAAACTAATTGGAGAATGTGATTTATGACTGTTAGTTGTAGGATGGATTGTGCTTTGATATATGTCCTTAAGGGAGGGGAAGTCAGATTTTGGCTTCGCCTATGTACCTGCCGAAGCTATGCTGCTCGATTAAAGATTCTTTAAGGTAAACAATGCCTCAAAGTTCTTTGAAGAGTTTCATCTTTCGGAACCATGACAAATACACTCCTTTGATATCAGTTGCCTCCTGATGAACTTTCTTGCAACTATTTTTTTTTAAAAAAGAAACTTATAGAAATGATATTAAACACTAAAGCCAATATTCAAGAACAAAACTGTCGATATAAATTTTAAATAAATACTGTAAAATATAAACAGTTTAATTATATGCTAATGTAAAAAGGACTTAAATATGGTAGTTAGTGGTACTTAATGAACAGAGTTTTGTAATACTATCTTTAAAAAATGTAAAAGACCATTCAAGCAATATTAAAAGACTTGAGAAATAGAAAATAATTTTCTATTTTGCATGGAATAATAATGAAAAACTCATTCTCTTTAGATATCAATATTAGATACTAATGAAAAAGGCATTTTCTAAATTTCAGCATAAGAAAGATTTGATCAAGGCACAATGGACTTGAATTGGTACTGGAAATCAGAAATTAATCCGAAATTAGGCAAGACAAAAAAAGAATAATGTAACACAGTTATTGTATCTGATTCTCACAACTCATTCTGCATTAGCAGAAGTTTTAGAATTGTCTTCAGAAGTAATAAATGGATTCTCTTAATCCAGTGTATTAATGTAGCATAGATTGCAATTGGTTTATTCCCAGGGCATATGAAATGTGTGGTATTCTGTTTTATTAAAAAAAAAAAACCAGCTCCTTGATATTGTCCTTTATTTGAAAGGCCATTTGTCTAATTTAATTAAGAGTGAAGTTGCCCATTAATAGGCCATGGAAAGCAGAATGAGCATATCTGGTTACTCTCATATCCATTATGATAAGTTACATTGTGTTGTATTTCTCCTAAATTATAACTATTACTCTTAAATTTATTTGCATATATGAGCAGATTAAAATGGTGATCAGGGTACTGACTTATTTTATCTTCCTATTGTACTTTATTTTATTTTTTTATTGGACTTCTCTTCTATTTTACTTTTAGCAAAGTCCTTAACTGGGATTGTCATTACTCAGTTATTAGCTCAAAGTGGTAAAAGGCATAGTGCCAATATTGCCTTTTGGGAAATAGCTCTTCTGGAATAAAACATGTGGAAAATGTTAGATCAGAATTGGTTATTGCTTTGAATTTAAAAAATATCCAACAGGGGTTTCTGCAGTTGCCA
>NW_015387737.1:324106-327134 GCF_001527695.2 Protobothrops mucrosquamatus | reverse complement strand
CTTCTATTTTACTTTTAGCAAAGTCCTTAACTGGGATTGTCATTACTCAGTTATTAGCTCAAAGTGGTAAAAGGCATAGTGCCAATATTGCCTTTTGGGAAATAGCTCTTCTGGAATAAAACATGTGGAAAATGTTAGATCAGAATTGGTTATTGCTTTGAATTTAAAAAATATCCAACAGGGGTTTCTGCAGTTGCCAGCAGGACCACTAAACATTTCTTACATAAATTGAATGAGAAAAAAATTCAAAACTCGTCTACAGAAATGTATGCAATATTGGAAGCCCTCCTAAGTACAGATTATACAAAGAAGAAATGTTTTTAGAACATGATTAGAAGTTATTATAATATGCATGTTTCAGAACTCCTGTAACCCTTCACTGTTAAACTCAGACATGAATGTGGGTAAAAAAAGGTTTCGATGGAATTCAGAATGTTTCAGTAATGCAGTATACTTTATGGTTCTTCTGCTGAAAGTTGCAATTTTAACTTTTTAATTCTTTGCAGACATAACTGAGATGGGCACAAGATTGGTGATCAGACTTGAGCAGAAAATGTACATGATGTTAATGTTAACCTGCTTTTCCCAGTGAAATCCTGTTAGCATCAGTAAGCTACTGTTATTAGATAGAAACCTGTGCTGTGACTCAGTATCTCATTAAGAATGTTAGGTTTATAGTCTAGGTTCTATAATTTCATAATAACATATCCAAAGCTAAAAAAAAAAAAAGTGCCATGTGAATTGTTTTGCAAAAATCGTGGCTGAACAGTGTTCCCGTGTTAATCATCCCATCACATGGAACATTTTTTTTAGTTATCTATACTAAATAGCACTAGTAAATAAACAATAAATTAATTTGTGCCACCTGTTAATAGAAATACATGAAAAGTTAATCTGTGAAGCTTTTTCCTGGCACCAAATAATAGCTTGTTTATTCTTATTTCTTTGGGGAGATGGTGAAAGGGTAATAGCAATCATCTTGAAGTTAGAACAAGATGAAGCTGTATCTTCATGTTTCCAAGTATCTATCATAAACTCCTGTGATTCCTTGAAATAACTGAAAATGTTCTCAGATTGGATTATTTTGATATCTTTATACTATTTTAACTGTTTGTAAGTCTATCAGAGTCATATATTTGAGATAGGCAGCTACCGTGTTTTCCCGAAAATAAGACCTGATCTTATATATTTTTTGCCTTCAAAAGAGGCACTAGGTCTTATTTTCAGGGGATGTCTTATTTTCAGGGGATGTCTTATTGTTTCCCCTACACCTGTCTTGCCTTGTGGTGGGCAGCCAACATGGCTGCTGCCCCACTTCTTTTGTGGCTGCTTTCGCCCGCTTGCGGCAAGATGGTACTGCTGCCACGAAGCTTGGCAGGTGAGGGGGAATCTGCCCCACGCACCCCGCTTACCATGCCGCAGGCTCCCATAGTCAGACTGCCCACTCTCCCCAACTTGTCATGCAGCTGCTTTCAGCCACTCGCGGCAGGATGCCGTGTCTCATGTCACACGCACCAATGCTGTTGCCATGAGGCTTGGGGGATCCCCCTCGATCTGCTCCATACGCCACTTACTTTCCAGCTTTGTCACATTTCCCTGCTGCCATGGAGCTGGAGAGCTTGCCGTACCACTGCCCAGATGCCCTCGCTCTCCCCAAGCATTTCCAGCTGCGTCACATTTCTCCATCGCATTTCTCCATTGTGTTTCTCCGCCGCCGCGTGCAGGGAAACAAAAGTTTATGGGACTAAAAAAAAAAAGTTCAGTCAGACCTTCCAACTTCACAAGATCTTTTTTTTCCGCGAGAAGTTGGAAGGTCTGATTGAACTTTTTTCTTTTTTAGTCCCACAAACTTATTTTGTTTCCCTGCACGCAGTGGCAGAGAAACGCGATGGAGAAACACAATAGAAACACGATGGAGAAACGCGACAGAGCTGGAAATCAAGTTAGCGAAGAAATACTTGGGGGAAGCGAGGGCATCTCAGCAGTGATGCGACAAGCTCTACAACCTTGCGGCAGTGGAGAAATGTGACGGAGCTGGAAAGCAGGTGGCAAGGCAAACCCCCAAGGGTACCAGGCACTGAAACTGGCCCTCTCTCTCCAGCAGCTGCCCAGGCCCACCGAAGGGAAGGCTGGCATCTACTGAAACGCAGCGGCATTCCAGCTCTAGTGGGGAAGGGGTAGCTGGCATGGGCACTGCAGGCAGGACGCCCGCTCGCTTCAGCACCCTCCCCGACCCTCCAGGGCTCCCCCTGCTGCTTCGGTGGCTGTGTGGGCAGAGCTGCAAAGGGGGCCAGGGGGTCAAAAGCGCCAACAGTCTGGCTCGGAAGGGGAGTCAAAAGGAAGAGGCAGGCTGGTGGGCGGGGTTTTAATTAGGACTTATTTTGGGGGTAGGGTTTATATTAGGCCCACCCCAAAAAATCAAGCTAGGGCTTATTTTGGGGTATGTCTTATTTCCAGGGAAACACGGTATATAAATTGGAAAAAGATAGACCAATTTATGTATTGAATGATTATAAAATATTTATAATATTAGTTGAACAAGTGAACACAAGGAAGTGCATTTATGAAATTACACATACAAATCAAGCAAGTTGATGAACCTGTTGATCAACAGAGCAACAGCAGCTTTATAATAAGTGCATGTGAATAAATTGATAACAAGAAAAAGAAGGCAATACAAATATTCTTAGACATGAAAAAAGGCTTTGACATTTTGGAATGGGCTTTCCTGCTAGAACTTTCCTGAACCCAGGAGAAGAATTCAAAACTTGGAGGGAAGCAAATTCAGAAAATGTTAAATATAAATTTTTAACTAAAACCACACATACATTTATTAGGAAAAATTCTAGACAGCATAAATGAAAGGTATCACCATCCATTAAGTTAGATGCTGTAAGAACTTGTTTGGCACAATGTTGGAAAAGTGAAACCTTGCTGACAATTCAAAAATGGGAGCCAAAATCAGAGAGCACCAAGTAATGGCAACACTGATTGTGTATATTTGTAACAAAAAATTAACTACATTCAA